>NC_028450.1:35967338-36037680 GCF_000263155.2 Setaria italica
TTTACATTTAATACTCCTAATTAGTATCTAAACATTCGATGTGATACGTGCTAAAAATAAGTAAGTGGAAGCAAATACAGTGGTGCGAAAGTTTAAGAAAGAATATACATATACAAACGTAGGCCTAAGGGCGGAAAGAATTAACAACAGACGATTAAAATGGAAAGGTGTTTTGCTCCGATCCTATTCCACATCGCAGCCTCATCCTTAACTTTGTAGAACATTATTTTGATTGTAGATTTCTTACGCTCAAAAATTCTCGAATTTCTCTCTCTCCAAATACTCCATGAAACAAGCATGATCATGGAGCGCATGTCTTTCCTAGAGCAACACGGCGTCATTGCCCTCGTCGACCACCAGTGATGTAAACTATCCTCATGTTCCCAAAGCATCGGTTTAATTGCCACTAAAAAAAATAGGATATCCAATTCGCCACCATATCCCACAGTCTACGCGTCACTCGACATTGAGGGAAAAGGTGAACTGCCGACCCTGGAGCGCTGCGGCATAACGGGCAATTAAGTTGATTAGGCCACCCCTATTTTTAGTCTATCCGTCGTCCATAGCCTGTTTTGGATTGCAAGCCACGAAAAGATCCTACAGCTTCTAGGAGCTCATACTTTCCAGATCAGAGTGTCGAAGTTAGTGTATATAGAGCCAATGCACTGTGCATTGTATGCGGATTTAGGTGAGTAAGTCCCTTCCACGCTTAACTTTCATTTGATGTCATCCGCCTCCCCTGGTTGAAGTTCCACAAGCTGTATATGAGGAGCTACATCTCTCGGCCGCTGCCCCTGCGCCCATCCAGTGTTCCAAAAGGAGGTCCTCGCTCCATCACCTATTTCGACAGTGGCACAAGCGGCGAAGAGCTTCCTATCCGTACTGGCTTGCTTGTAAGCTAATGCCCGGCCGCAGGTCGCGGTCGTTCCTCCGACGCGCACCACCGGACTGCCGAGAGGAGGTCGCGTACTAGCGTTTCGCTCCGCGCCCGGCGTCTCGCTCACGGTCACGGCGCTCTCGCGCAGCGGGTCGAGCGTCCGCGTCGCCACGCGAACCCCACGGGCTTCATTGCGCCACCGGAGGCCGGAACGGGCCGGCCGGGCGGGCGGGCCAGGTTGGTCGGCCGGCGCCTGGTGGGAAATGGACAAATGGTGGTGGCCGGTTCTGGCGCGCCGCGCCGGGCGCGCTCGTCCGCTCGATCGTACCTGCCTCATGTGCCGCCGGCCGCGCCGTGTCGCGGTCAAATCGCGCGCACACGTGTGCGTGTGCTCGATCGGTTCTGTTCAGATCCCGTGTGTGTCCTCGGACCGCCGCTCGTGCGGGCGAGGCAATTCGGAGCTTGTGTGCCGGGGTGGGCATTTCAGCCACCGTCAGATCTCCACCTCGAGATTGGTGTAGGAGTGGTTACCAAAGTTAATGGATTTGCTTATGAATATAATAACATGTGGACTAGGTACTGCTCGTCCGTGCACAGTTGCACACCGGATGTGAGGACAAGGGTACCGACACATCATATTTATATTTTTTTTAACTTATCTACATGCCATGAAAAAAAGGAAAATATTGTTATAGTCCATGAAAAATTCAAGACCTTTACATGCACATCAAATAAAATATTTATTTTGTTTTTCAGGCGGGACGATGGAACATCCACAGAAATATCATCACAACAGTTACATGTTTTTCCATTCAAATACATGAACAAAAAATAATGTAGATCTTTAAAAAAATAACACATAACAAATTACCTATATTTCCCACTATTTGAAACGCAGAAATTTGATCTTACAAAAATCAAGCAAATTACAAATTGTTGCATATGCAATGCCATACAAACTTCGATTACAAATGTTACATATGCAACGCCATACAAATTTCGATTACACATTGGTATCTCTACACAAGGATTGACAAGTTCCAGCATGGAACCTCCTGCATTACTGCAAAGATGGAATGCATGGTTGTGATGATATTTCCGTGCGTCTTGATTGATAAAATATTGAATATTTGGCAACATCCATGCGTCTTTGCAAAGAAAAAACAAAAACAAAAAGGAATAATCAAATGCAGTGCATGTTGCCGGCCCTTTCTTCCCAATATATTTTTTTTAAAAAAAAGAAAGGTGGAGAAAGCAATGGAAGCAGCATGAAGATTCCCATTCAAGTCTGCAATCTGATCAAAGGGAGGAGAAGGCGAGATCGACCTGGTAAGAGAGGAAGATGAAATCCGCCCGATGATGAGCAACCTGGCAGCAGGAAACCGCCTCCGGGGTAGGCAAGCTATGGAAGGGATTTTCGCGCTCGTGCGCCGATCCGCCGAGATGATGACAGGCCTAGCTTCCGGTCACGTTGGCGTTGTTGTCGTTAATGGAGTGTGTGTGCAGCACATCAGTACAGCATCCCCGGCCGCCGATCGATCGGGGTTTCGGTCGCGAGTCGCTGTGCCCCGGCGGCAGGTCGCTTCACAAGGTTTGACCTCAGCACGCGCGTGTCGACTGCCGATCATCGAGCGCGTCCAAACATCTCAGAAAACACACGCGATATCTGAGGCCGATCTGCAGTGCGTGGTGACCCGTCAGGCTATAGCATTTGGTGCAGTGCGTGGTGACCCGTCGGGCTACAGCATTTGTTTGTCACGGCTAGTTTGGTCGGAGGTAACTGATGCGAGGGAAAGGTAGTCTAAAGGGAAGAGATTAAAATTATATTGTTTGTTTGGTAGGTATGGGAGTTTTAGTGGAATGAGGAATTGGAAGTTTAGAGAGGCAACTCCCACCAATCAAGGAAGAGGAGAGGAGGAAATTGGGTGAGAATTTGTTTTAAGTAGAAGATAAATACATCTACACCGTTTATCATAACTTGAGATATAATTTCCCACCTCTAAATCCACACACCAAACAAGAGATATCTAATTCCAACACTAATTTCCATGCCTTTCCTCGTTAGTTGCTACAGGCAAAGGCTAAAGAAGTTCTCAGTCTCAGAGTATCTTATCTCCTATCTCACCCCACTACCGCTCTCTAACCTTTTTACCAATAATATCTATATAGTTATATCGCTGCAAGTTTACCAAGCCTCCGGAGGACTCAGCGACGTTTCGGCCGTCAAATCGCGGCGCGTGTCCGCTGCTTCACCACCGGCAGTTTCCTGGTCCGCATCGACCCCGCCGCTATCGCCACGCCCAGGCCCCGAGGACACCTGCTGCACTGCAATCAAGCTCACCGAGGCCTCGCCACCGCCCGAACTTGCTGTTCTGCCCTGCTGCCCATCGACCTGGACACGCTCGCCAGGTCTGAGGTGATTTTCCTGTGCTTCCTGCTGATGCTTGCACTTGAGATGATTGACGAAATGTCAGTTCAAGCTGACCCATTCATTGTGTCTTCTTTGAATATATATTGTCGATTGCTTTGGTTACCATCTCCCAAATGTTGTACCTATCAGCGGTGAGTCATTTGAATTAGCATATGCTTCAAAGATAATCTTTCACCAAATAGTGGTAGGAGGCTGATTCTAATGATTTTTTTACTTGTGCAGCCTTATGTGACTACCTTTGCCTGCTTAATTTGCTCTGTAAAGTGTTATATTTTCTTACTTCGATCAATTGCCTCCTGACAATTTGTAACCTGGTTCACGTCATCAAAATTTTCAAATGTCATATTTGGTTGGCTTGCAATCCCTGGTTCAGACTTTTCAGTAACTCTTCTTCTGTCATACTTGATGCATATCCCAAGTAAGCTTCATTACGTAAAAAACTGAATATTTATCTTGGGTACATGGGAATCAGGACTGATAATGCTTACTATGAGCACTTTTGTACTGTCGACCTTGCTCCAGTGTGGTCATCTAAAGTTATTGGATCTTAAGCTTCTCCCACAGAGGCTAGGCTGATATGCAAGGTGAATGAAACATCTAATGAAAGGGTTGACAGAACAACCTTTTGTAATCTTACCTGACTAAGAATTGGACTGTGTTCCACATATATTCTTTTCCCACTTCATATCTTCTTTTTTATGCGGTTGCCTACAAGGTTGGATCATATACCTCCTACAGTTTTGTTAGTAAATTAACATGAGATATATTGAAGATTGCATGCACCTTATATAGTCTTGTGCAATAAAATGTTTATGTATATTTGTTTGGTTTTCCTGAAATGTTACAAATTATCAACACTATGAACAATGCACTCAGTCGCTCCCAGTTCAGCTACTACTTGTGATTCATCTCATAAAACTGAGTGATCTTTGGTACCAGAAGTGTTATTTCACCAAGATTTCTGCATTTCTATTTAATCACCTGCAAGATATTCTCAAATGAGCAAATTTTTAATTGTAGGTTCCACTTCCCTTTCTACTTCACACACTTTCTTATTTTTGTTCGGTGAAGGAATGCATGCTGAATTTCTAATCAGTCTGTGTTATGTGTGCATTTTTCCGGTCTTTCATTTTTCTTCCTTCATCTAGGACCTTTTAAGTATATATTTACTTTGTGTTAAAGAAATCCAATTGGCATCATGCAAGCAAAGTTTCACACTGCCAGATTCGTCCTTGCATTCAAAATGTTTGAAGACACTTATTGTTGAAGCCATATGTGAAGTCAACAAAAAGGTGGAGGGCATGTTTCTGCTGGATAGGTAACCACACATACATGACAAGTCGAACATAAGCTGAATGCAAACTTTCATGATCTCGGGCTAGAATACTTAATAAGTCCGAGAAGTAGAGATTGTATTTTTCTGTGCATAAGTTGTAGTTTCTTTCAATTTTCAGTTGTACACTTCAAATTAACCAGTTGAACAATAAGCTGTTTTCCCATTAAGCCTTAATTTTAGATTACGAAGTTTAATGTACAGGATCTTCTATTTGGAATGTAACTTGCCAGAAACTTGCTAAAATAGAGTTCAAGTACATCAAACAGGAAATAAATGTTCTGTCTGTATTGATTATTTCCACACAAAAATTTGTTGCATTGCTTGGGCTATCTGGATAGGATGCTAAAGATAAAGCGTTGCACTTCATTTCTTTCTGGACAGATCTGTAACTGCTCCAGTGAAAATAAGGCTGTTCTTTTTTTAACTGGCTCTGATATTGTACAATAGATGCCGCCCGCTTGGTTTGAGCATGCATCATTAGGCCAGCAGCGCGTTTGACCTAGCATCGAAATCAATCTTGCGTGTGATCAAGCATGCAACGCTACGCCAACCATTCTTCCTAGTAATCAAATGCCCCAAAAAGCCTAAAGCTACCTCATAATAAAACAGAAACAGAAATCGCCGTCGAGCTCGTACGGATAGCATAGCACTCGGGAGAATTTGATCGAGGCCCACACCCGCCGTTTGCAGGTCAGTTTTCTCGTGTCCAAATCAAGGATCAGCGCAGCGCGATCGCAATCCGCGGCTGGTATCTTGGGGGACGCTGGGTGGCTGCCCGTCGCCGTCCCCGACAGGGCGTGCGGGCTGGGTTGAATTCAGGCGCTAGCCCCGCTTGGCTTCTGTCCCTCCAAGGACGACTCCGCGTAATCGCGTGTTGTCGTATCTAAGCAGTTTTCTTTTCTATGCCAAGTGAAAGGCATGTCGAATGTGATTACTGATTGATTGTGTGAGTGACCATTACAGATTTACATCACGATTGTGCACACATATTTCTGTCGCAAAAAAAAAATTCCCCCGAGAGGAAAAATGGATCAATTCGTCCTGCATTTTTGCTCTAAGGAGTTACGATAGATTGGTCTTATAATAACAAGCTGGGATCAATTTGTCCGATGACCGTTTCCTTGCTCAAGAGGGCCGGATTAAAACAGTACGCGTCAGCCAGCCCATGGGGGGATTTCTCTGTAGTCGTTCGTTTTTTCAGTGCGGTCGTTCTCCTTCGGCCTTTTGACGCCGCCACCCAAGCAAGAACAGAAACCCCAAAGATGACAGTGCTTTTGCTAATTCGTAGGTGTCGTACAATAGAACCAGGCAAATGGACTGATTAGGCATGACCATTAGTTAGCGGCTGCAAGGAGGGAGGCAAGGACTGAAGGGCAGATACATTAGAGAGAACACAGCGTTCGCTGCTAGAGAAGAGAGAGTACCGTCGTATCGGTCCGCTGCGATTTCAGACTGCAACCCCTACGATGCGAGGACCCGTCACCCGTGAAGTGGAGAGGCCGCGAATATACAAGGTGCATGCAACGAATCGGTGTTTGTAGTCTAGGAGGAGAGGGTGAACTAGGTAAACTTAAAAATTTTAGCCTATAGCTTTCACAATTTGCTTCAAAACATAAATTAGATCATGCTATCTAAATGTGCAATCTAAGGTTGATCAAATGATTCTTCCCACACAAAACAAGTTTTGTAACATAGAACCAATTCTATCAAGATTCTACTCTAGTAAGTTAAGCACTCAATTTGTATATGAAATGCGGAAACGTAAAGTAGTGGGTCAGGAAGAATGCAAACTCGGGCATGACGATTTATCCCGTGGTATCGGTAGTCAAATACTACCCCTAGTCCATGTTGGAGCTCCACCGAGGATCTGCTCCCGGTCATCGTCTCTCCCGATCAAGGTCTTGGACTCGTCACAAAGGCTCGTGCTAAGCTGGATGAGAAATTTGCCACTAAGGCAAAGCTCACCACTCCCTCTCTTCCAGTCACCTTGATACCATCTTCGCTACGGAATTTCTCCACAAGAAAGGGGTCTCCTCATTCCCGCACACGGTCGTCGACGCCGCTCCACACCAAGTCGAAGGGTTGAAGACTTGCCAGCGAGCCACCAAGGTTCCAAGGCGCCGGCACACCTTGTACAGTTGTGGCTCACTCTTTGAACCGATCACAAGGCAGAACATCTTGCACTCTCTCTTCTCTAGGTCTATCCTAGCACTAAACATTCTTCTAAGCTTGTGCTAAGCTTTTGATTAGTCCTAATAACTATATTATCACTCAATCACAAAATTACAAATTATGATCTCATAGGGCTACGTTCGCTGCACAAGGACAGATCATTGTGTAGACAAACACATTATTGCTACGACGTTAGTAACCAGGCCATCCTAGATCATCGTAGTCCTCCCCTCGTTGTAGTCTACTCTACTGACTGGTGAGCAATGCATTCGCCAGCTCGCCGTAGCACGATCGATTGATCAGGCTCTCCCGCGGCGCCATCCGTGCAGCAGAGTGGAGGCGAGCACGCGTGAGCATTCGTATGCAACGACCCCCGGGGAGGTGCAAATGCAATGCGCGCAGCAGCTAAACGCAACGCACAAACCACCCGACCAACCAGCCCGTGCGCGCGCGTGTTCCGGAGCGCAGCTCGCTACCCTGCCGTCGCCCCGTACGCACTGTAGCCATAGCCTGCAAGTCTGCAACTACGCCCCACCGAACCGTGTCGGCAGGCGGCGGCCCCGTACTGGCGTGACACCGGTTGCGGTTGGGCGGTGGAGCCACGAGCGCGAGCGTGGACGGCTTTTCCCACGTGCCGGCGTGGCGCGTGTCGGCGGCGCGTGCTGGCTTCACCTCATCTAAAACCCGGCCGCCGGTCGCGGTCGTCCCCCCACCCCCTCCGGCGGCACGCACAGGAAGGCCGCGTCTCGCTCCACGCCCGACGTGTCGCTCGCGTGGCTTCGCACGGGCGGGGGTCCGAGCGTCTGCGTCGCGTCGACGGCGCCCGCGCGGGTGATGCTTGCGTCCGTCGACGGTTACGCCGGTTGGCGGGTGCGCTCCATCCGCGGTCCGCCCGCCCCGCCGCGCCATGTCGCGATCAAAAAATCACGTTCGTGCTTTCTGTTCAGATTCGTGTGTCCCCTCGGACCCCCGCTCGTGCGCGATCCGATGAGGTGACAGGCCTAGCTTCCCGTCACGTTCGCCTTGTTCTGTTCATAGCACAGCGCCCCCGGCCGTCGATCGGGTTTGGTCGCGAGTCGCTGCCCGCCGCACGGCAGGTCGCTTCCACAAAGTTTGACCTGAGCATGAGCGTGGCGGCTCCTCCAAACAATATATTCGACTAAAAATATAAGGCGGTTTGTTTATAGAGTTGTAAATTTCGCAAGCTGTAACACATGATTGATTGAAACATTACCGGTTGCCCTTGTAATGTAAATAATATAACCAAAACACTAGTTGATGGAGACACGTTTGAAAGAAAAATCACAAAGTTGTACTAAGCTTATACTGGAAGAAAATTCACGCGGGTTCTCCACCTGCAGCACGCTAGCCTTCCCAGTCACGGCTGCAGGGCATAGACAACTTGAAGAACTGGAGTCCGACCCAAACCAAGCAGTCAGCAGACCTCGAATTATGCCTTCTAGGATATCACAAGCGAAACAGCCCCAGCCGAGACATTGGAGTGAAACCATACTCGACCAAATCCAAGGAATCAAAACATTTCTCCCAAGAATATTAACCTGATTATTACTCCATTGTGTAAGATTACAATCTACGCATAGTTTTGGATATTTGGAAACAAGAAGATTTGTCTTGACAAGTAATCTCATGATAGGTTTACTGTACTTTATAAACATTGTAAAAAAAAATTAAAAGCTGTGTTTTGATAATGTTGTTACTAGAAACTACAATCTTGCCCATTTATCGGATAAAAGAGAAATTCAAGATATTACTGGTAACTTCAGGACAGGCTCTGCTCAACACAATTTTTTTTTAAAAAAAAGAATGCTTAACACAGATACAAGAAAATAAGATAAGAAAAATAATAAAATAAGATGATTTTCTTACAGATGGATACCTTATTATAGCCAGAAAAAGATTCGAAAAATTTAAGATAAAGCTGCGTGCTGCCACATTCTTCAACCTGGTTATTCACTGTAGGAACAGGCACTTCCGAAGCAGAGGCAAAAGGGTTAACATCAAATCCATCATCTAAGAAGTTTGTTTGTTCCCCATTACCAAAAGATGTATTTTCAGTTATATGTGACTTCGACATGTCAAAATCACCTGTGAGAAACTCCAACAAATTTTCTAAACCACCTGGTTGAGCTGATGATGAACTTTTAGTATAAGACCCCTCACTGCCAAGAGAATCATTCACAGGCCCCGAAGAATTTGCAAAAGACTTCGAACCTAGATCACAGTGAGCGCTTGATTTTTTATGGAGAAGCTCCATAAATTCAGGAGCACGTCCACTATTGTTTAACATGTCTGCCCATGGAAGAGAAATTCCAAGTACTTCAATCTGTTAAAAAAGGTTTTCAAACTCGTGAAGAAAAAGATATAGAGAATAACTTTTCAAAGTGCCTCAGTCTAAAAAATTCATAAAAATTTACCTCACCAAGAGTGATGGGTGTCCTTGATATGGCAGATGGATGAAAAGATAATGCAACAACCCGATTTAAAAAGTTTAGTTCTCCTTCTAGCTCTTCAAAGTCATATAACAAAGGAAGGTAAGTGCTCTCTTGAACATTGGGCCTAGCACTTTTCCCTGTAACAGCTAAGTCCTCTGGATCAATTCTTCCAGTGAGTGGTATCAATAAATTTGTGCCATTTGAGCACTGTGGAATGCAAGCACCCTAAACAAGTAATCTCCCAATTAATATTCATCCACCAGTTAAATATGACGTTCAAAATACAGCAGACGGAACAAATGAAAACAATCACATGAGCAGGGCCTTGTTTCGCTAGTAAGGAATGAAAAAATGCCTCAAAAGAGGAGAGTTCTACTGAAAAATTAAATAAGTTTAATGCATCTGCATGCTTTAATTGGATTTCATAGACAAGAAAATATGATTTATTCAAATTCAAGCAGCTGGCATACACAGAAAATGTGTAGAGAAGTAATTGCATAACTGATGAAAAATACAAAATGATACTTTAACAATGACATAAATATATCCGATGAAACCAATATCAGATGGAGCAACAAACAAATTAAATCTACAATACCCTCTGTGGTGCGCGGCTTGAGCTGGGGATCTCAGTGTGCTTTTAGCTAGATAAGATCCTTCGTTCTCTTTGATAGTATGGTCGTCTTTTACATGTCTGTTGCGTGTATGTTATAAGTGTAATGTAGGCAGTAAGGGCCTGTAACCTAACAAACTTTTCTTGTTCTATTAATGAAATGACATGCAGCTCTACAGTAAACATAACCAGTTCTGCAGCCGCAGCAGCCAGACACACTTATTTTAAGTTTGTGCAGAATTGGTTTAGATTAGATAGGTTTATTGCAATTGGTTAGCAACTTAGCATCTACTGTTAGGGAGATGTCTATAAGTGCCTAGCCGCATCATCAGTTGTAATCAAGAAAGAAGAAACCCTAAGAGGGAGAGTGACTAGCAGGTTTCTTCCTGCTATCCCTAGTCGATCCATATCATTTGGTAGCCAAAGTTATTGGCATGCAGTTTAACTCTGGTTCTGAACCAAGCAAAGTCATGTGCCGTAGTTCAAATTGTTGGAATCGCTAAATAGCAAGGTGTCTTAAACCCAGATTTCGATCAGATCAGGTGAAGCTCAATTTTTAGAAACTTCCATTTCTGTGTGTCTGCAATCTTGAGTTTGGCACAGGGGGGATAGTTCAGTAAGCCAAATCGTAAAAATATGCAAACTAACTTTTTATTTGCAAAGAAATTTGATGAAACAACTGAAGAAAGAAAAAAATACATATGATAATAAACCAGTGAGGTAAGATAGAGACAAGGACCTCAACCACGAGCTTAAGGGCATCTATGCTTGAGCCAACTCTAACATCTACAGATGCTGGATACGAAGAATCTTCAGCACCATGGGAGACAGTAAGAAGCAGTTGACAGACTTGACAAGGTTCCCCAAGGTATATAAAAAGTTCAACGTAGTCTGCACCTTGCTGACATACCTGCAGGAGCAGAAGTCTTTAACATGCTATGTGAAAAAAAAAAGATCAAGACTATAATTAAATAAACCAGATAGCAATCAGGAAGTACTACTGGAGAGTGTACTTAAAGGAGAACTATACCCAAATAAGATCCTTCTTTTTGAAGCTGAGAAGACTGGAACCACCATCAGCCACTGGGGTGATACTAGGAACTGGTTTCAACATGCATCCAGATGGCCTTGATAGCACCTAAAATTTCAAGATCCAGGATGTTACCAAAAAAAGTATAATATAATAGTAATACTGAAATCAAGACCAATAATGTAAATTTGGAAGAAATATACTGATAATGTAAGTTTACCTACTTTGAGAGGGAATATAGGAATGGACAGGAGATGCTTATATAGCCTCAATCCAAGGAACATCTCCAACTGCTTTTGGCGGGATCTATCATTCACATAATTGTGGAACCTTCTTTGCACTGTAATCTTCACATTCTGAACAGCTGAAAATTTACTAAACTTTCCGGTTTCCTCCTTAAATATGTTCAGAATCTCACTGTGCATAGCTTTTGAGCCAGTGTACAATGTAGCATGGATATCGCCAGCCAAAAGAAAAAGTTCAGCAAGGTGGTTCACTGGAGCAAGCATTGTTGAGCCTTTGAACTGATCAAATGTCATATCAAATCTCTTCCAGGGCTTCTGTGGAGCCTCCTGGCATGGATGTTCCCGTGTGGTCGTACGTGTATTATGATCAATATAAAATGATTTCCCTGTAACAGAGTCAAAGCGCTCCTCCCATCCAGGGGGCAAAGAACGAGCATTTCGACTGTCATATTCAGAATATCTGCTTGATAACCCAAACATTGCATCTACATCAAGTGAGATACTCAATCGACTACACTGTTCAACAAAAACTTGAAGTGCCCCAAATTAACTAGCAGCATTGGTCCGATCAAGGGAGTCGGCACAATTGAAACGTATCACCCCATTTTGAGTAGATTCCATGCAAAATCCACCATTTATGTCGTCATTGCAGATAATCGATCCTTTACATTCCTTAAGCTGCTGTCTTACATCATAGTAATTCCCTTCACTGAAGCCAATGGCCATTGTAGGTGCTTTAAGATGTCTCCATAGGCCCTCAACTGTCTGCTGCTGTCCTTTTAACTTCACAGTAGCATGCCAGTCATAATTTATCAACTGAATCCACGTGCTTCCAAGCTTTCCAGTAGACTTCATGTACTGTAGAGATTCTTTGAAACAATCAACAAGAACTGACTCAGTTTTACCTTCAGCATATCTTAGTAAGTTAACACAAACAATGGGAACCATTCCAGATTTCTTTTGCCTAGATACATTCGCTTCAGATGATTTATTGCCGTATCTTTACTCAATCGTTGGTAGTATTGTAAGCTCCCGTTGTAAGGATCATCAGCAACATAAATTTCAGCTTCTACTGACACAGCATTTTTTATTTCTGCACCCCACCATAACGGTATAGTTCCACGCCACCAGATATATGAGCTAAAAGGGATGCGCCCTCCACCCTTTTGTGGAACCCAAACAAGTTTCTCACACTCTACCTCATTGCCTGTGCCTGAACATGCATTCAGTCCACGAGCCAAATAGTGGGTTCCAGGATGCAACCGACTCCGACGTGCAATAAGGGCAACTAACCCACCTTGCTGCCCAGCACCTCCAAAGTTTCGACACTCAGCAAACCCCTGTAAAAGAATGACACAGTGCCCTGGCAAGCCGATGTCCTTAAAAGGCTTTGACAGCCACTCATTCCAAACAAATTCCTCATCTGGTTCCCATACTGTCATACGACTTGGAAAGGGCCTGGTAACATCCCTTGTCTCACAAAAGTAGTACTTCCCGTCAATATCAAGATCAGCCAATTCACGGATATTTTTCTGCTCTCCATTCCCCTGGGGCTGAGGGTTTTGCAGCTGGATCTTTATCCATTGACTCTCCGCCACTGTGTGTATGCACCCACCTCCAGGCAGATTGGGAACTGTTGCGCTCAGCTGTGTTGCAACCAAAAGCAAAGCATAGCTTCCTAACACTGCATAGCCCAGCACTGCTTTCCCATAGGTGGTGCTCTTGGATAAAATCCTTGATCCATCAGTGATGTAGTTCAATGCTGCCGCCTCAGAATCGAAAACATCTTCCCCGTGCTTCCCCAAGTAGCGCAGGGCGCCCGTGATCGGGTCGACATATATACCTGAGTATCGGCCCTCGTCGACAAGCTGATCACAATGTTCACCTCGGTCGTCTCCAAGACGACCACGACCACCGACGTGTCCTTGGGCCTAGGGAGGGACTTGCTGTGGAACATCTGAAATCCAGGGGCGGATCCAGTTTAGGACATCCTGATAATTGCTTGAAAAAAATTCGAAGTTGAGGAGATATAAATGGTCAGATCCAAATATAAATAGCATACATCAGGGTTCTGGGGTTCGTTTTCGCACCGCAGGAAGGAAGGGAAGGGAATTGGCGGGCGTACCTGTCGGATGTTCTTCGCGGGCGCCCGACGAAGGCCCAGGTGGTCGCCCGACAAAAGACCTGGGTGGGGTCGCTGCTCGCCTTGTCGTCGCCGGACTCGCCGCTAGGAAACAAGGCCGAGAGGGTGGAGCGGAGAAAGGAGGAGGAAAGCAGCCGAGGAAAGGAAAACCGAACGCGCACTATCACAACGGCTCGTCCTGTCACCACCCTTGGCCTCCGGCGAGATCAACTCCGGGATGTGAGCGGATCGAGCGTGATCTCGATAGCGGGAGGTGGAAGACGATCTCCTTTTCTTCCCCCTCGGACACCATTCTGGTCTTCGTCTTCCACTTGGGTCCCACAGATGGTGAACCCACTTGTCAGTCAAAGCGCTCTCGAATCTCCATCATGGGCTTCTCGTTTCCCTCGTCGGCTCATCTCATAGAAGACCTGGGCTTGGGTTTTGGTTGCGCTTCGGTTTGGCAGGCCACTTCGAAATGACTACAGGCCAGGAAAGAAAGACACCGACCATTTCCTAGCTCAAGCGGGCCGAACTGAAGTAGTAGATCCAGCCCATGGGCATTTTCTCTGATAAAAGAGTAGATCCAGCCCATGGTGGGGGATTTTCTTTTCTCTACCGTCTTCGTCTTTCTTTTCAGCGCGTGTTCGTTTCGTTCTCCTTTGGCCGCCTTTTGACGCCGCCGCCACCCAAGAAGAACAGAACTTCAGGCACCAAAGCCGGAGCACGTTCTTCGGCGCAGTGCTTTCGCTAATTTGTAGCAGGTATCGTAGAGGAGAACCTGGTATTTAGCCTGCGGTCTGTGCGCCTCAGCTTATCAGCTGACTTATCAGCCACCAAACAGTGAAGCAAATGAATTATTTGGATAAATTGATTTAATCCCTTTTCCAAATTTACAATTATTAAATGTGTCGAAATTCATCTCAAGATTGCTAAAACACTTCAATCCTAAGAATTTCCATATTTCATTCAAGGACGATAATCGAATAGTTTGATCTGTTTTTCTCCTATAACAAATCAGCCGTTTCAGCTTTTCAGCCGGCTTATAAGTTCAACCGAACAAGCTGATTAATGAGGAACATTAGTTATTAGGGGCTGTGCGGCCAACTGCCTAATTGCTCCGTATCTGCTGCAATCTCACCAGATAAGAGCAAGAGCAATAATTTAGCCAGCAGCCGGCTGCAAGCCTATGCCACGTCATTTGCAGCCAGTTATACAGCCAACTAATACAACAAGCTAGCTGTTTGGCCGGCTACAGCATAGATTACGTACAGATTGCAGTGATTTAATGTTCACAAGGATAGAAGACGGAAGCGGCGGCATCTCGCTCGTATGCGGGCTAGGAGAAGGCTAGGAGAGTTAATTTTTTCTCGTACCTTGCGCTCAAGTCTGGCGAGATGGGAAGCGCCGACTCCGACGTGGCCTGTTTTTCTGCCTACGTGGATTTCTCCCAGCCGGCTTATTCACGTGCTCTAAAGCCAAGACAGCGGCTGCGAGGAGCCGAAGGACTGAAGGGCATGCTGGCCCTAGCTCCAAGTCAGTCTGCATGGATACTAGAGAGAACAAAGCGTTCGCTGCTAACGAAGAGCGAGTATGTTACCGGTCCGCTACGATTTCAGACTGCAACACCTTCGATGCCCGTGAACTGGAGAGGCCACGAATACACAAGGACAGACAGATCATTCTGTAATCTGCACTCAACATTGCTGCAACGTTTGCTACGAGGCCACCCTAGTCCCTAGATCCTCCGTCCTCGTTGTCCCCTGGCCTTGTGGGCACCCGGCAATGCAGGTACGCAAACCCAGTAGGTGGCCCCACAGGACAGTAGGACAGAGTCACAGAGAGAACGGCTCGTGACAGTTGCGGCAGAGTGCCCTACCCCCGGTGCGTACCAAAATATCCCTGCTCCTACACGGTAATCTGGATGGAGTACTTGTGCGTGCAAGTGTTTTTCTTTACGTTGATGAATAGAGCAAAGGCAATACTGTCAAGCTTTGTCTTTCTCGTTTTCTATGGCATTCTCTTCTCGTGTTCAAAACGGGACCTCAAGAATCGTGTCCACAGGAGCTGGCTTGGCCACAGTAGTCCCTCCTAAAATTCTTCTCACATCAAATGTTTAGATACTAATTAGAAGTATTAAATATAGACTAATTACAAAATCAATTGCATAGATGTAGACTAATTTGCGAGATGAATCTATTAAACCTAATTAGCCCATGATTTAACAATATGATGCTACAGTAAACATGTGCTAATGATGGATTAATTAGGCTTGATAGATTTGTCTCGTGAATTAGCCTCCTTCTGTGTAATTAGTTTTTAAAATTAGCTCATATTTAATTCTCTAACTGACCTCCGAATATTCAATGTGACATGAATTTTAATCCGGATTAAAGATCAAACACCATTACGACCTGCTGGCAAAGCGGCGAGAGAAGTGCTCTGGCCTCTGGTAGGCGGGTGTACGAGACGCCGTAGCTTTGCCGGGCGTCCGCGCCCAAACCTGAGGTGACAACACGGGCATACTAGACCGCGACACCTACGACCTGAGACAGGCAGGCGGAGGCAGGAATCTCTCGAGTGCGGCCGGCCGGGGCAGCTCGGCCGAGCAAAGCGGCGGCAACTCGGCGTGACGCGACCACATCGTGCCCTACAGAAACGCGGCATCATGCCACTGCGCTCCCGGTCGCCGAAACGGAAGCACTTTATAGTCTAGCTAGGCCCGCCGCAGGGCCAGCCCCCCTGTCGATCCAACAGTGCACCCCTACCCATGCCATGACCCGTACGAATTCATCTCCTTCCAAGTTCCATCTCTGCTCCACCGGTCGCTAAAGCCTTGTTTAGTTGGCGAATTTGGGAGGTGCCAAATTACTGTTACAGCACTGTAGCACACTGTAGCGTTTCGTTTGTATTTGTGAATTATTGTCCAAATATTGACTAATTAGGCTCAAAAGATTCGTCTCGCAAAGTACAACAAAACTGTGCAATTACTTTTTAATTTCATCTACATTTAGTACTCCATGCATGTACCGCAAGTTTGATGTGATGGGGAATCTTCTTTTTGCATAGTGTCAAAGTTGGAAGTTGGGAGTAACTAAACATGGCCTAAACTTGGCGTTGCCCAAAAAAAAAGCCATGAGAATGGGATCATCTGAAGACCTTAACTCTCTCTCTTTTTTGAAAGAAAGACGTCTGATTCTGACCTTAATCCTCACCTGCTGAGTGACAAGAGCTGCTTGCACTTGTTGAAGCAATGCTTGCAAAGCCTACTCCTCGTCCCGTCGGGGTCCAATCCAATCGATAGAGTGGTGGTAGTGGACGAGTGGTACTTGCAGTAGCACGTCTCAAGCATGTATCATGAACCAAGCTCCACGTCCCTACACGCCGTAGGCCTAATGATCGTGCCCGGCGGGGTTCGTGTGTGCGTGGACACATGATGGAAAGAGCAATGCCCTTAGACATAGACATACGAATCACGAATGGGCGACAGGGCCTAAGAAGACGTCAGTGTCACCTTCTAGCTCACAAAATTCGCTCCAGCGTTCTGCCATGGAAAAGCTACCTTCTGCTATCCTTACCTCGCCGAAAACTCACCATCACCGGATGGTCCGAGCCTTAGGGGGTGTTTGGCAACACCCTGTTAAAGTTTAACACCTGTCACATCGGATGTTTAGATGCTAATTAGGAGTATTAAACATAGGCTAATTACAAAACTAATTGCACAGATGGAGTATAATTCGCGAGACGAATCTATTAAGCCTAATTAGTCCATGATTTGACAGTGTGGTGCTACAGTAACCATTTGCTAATGATGAATTAATTAGGCTTAATAGATTCGTCTCGCGAATTAGGACAGGGTTCTGCAATTAGTTTTATAATTAGCTCATGTTTAGTCCTCCTAATTAGCATCCGAACATCCGATGTGACACTGTTAAAGTTTAGCACCTCGTATCCAAACACCCCCTTAATCTCTACGGTTCCAAGTCATAATTTGTTTTGCGTTCCTTCAGCCTATCATTGCAATGCAACGTCCAAACAAGCTATGGCTCGCTAACACGTCCGGAAACACGCATCATGGCGACTAGTTCCACGTTCCTACGAGCGCTAGTCCTAGGCCTAATAATCGTGCTCGCAAATCCATCATCTTACCCGGATTCAGGTGGAGCGTGAGCACATCATCGTGGGAAGAGCGATGCCCTTGGAGGCTTTGGACATACCATACGAATGAGCAGGTCTATGCCTATTACGAATTTCCGATGTCAGTGTCAGTGTGTCACGGTCACCTCAAGGGAATTCGTTCGGCGAAGGGGGCCTGGAGGAGGCGACGGCGACGGCGTGCCCAAGAAAGGTGACCAGTCAAGAGAGGGGCGCTCATTCCCCGGCGGCCGGCGCCCCCACTACCTGCGAAAGCGGACGGGGAAAAGCAACCAAAGAGAGAGGGAGACCAAAGCGATCGGCGCCCCCGGGCCCTTCGTCTCTCCCTGTGCCTGCCTGTGTCCCAGTGTCCCTGCTGCCGCGGTTGCTTTGATCCAATGCAACGTCCTCCCAAAAGCAAAAGCAACAGCGCACAGGGGGAACACAGGGAGTGAGACCAGGCTGCTGCGGGTGCAGACGGAATAGTAGCTAGCTGCTACCCTACCGAGACGTTATTCCGAGCTCGCATTGAACTGCTCCAAAGGGATCCCAAAGCACCCGCCTTTCTCGCGGTCCGATGCGTTCAAAGATCTCTGCGGAAAACAAAAGAATGACAGGAGGGGGGGGAGTGCAAAGATGGGCGGGCGGCAGGCAAGGCATCATCATGCCGTGCCACCAGCTGCGGCTCAGCCGAGCACTTGGCTTGTGGAAAATGCAAAGGAATTGATCTCCGTTCAAAATCCACACCCTACCCTTTGGCTGGCAGTTGGCTCCATCATAAAAGGACCACATTCGCTCCGTGCCCAAGAGACACCCAAACGGTCAGACCATTGCTCACCAGCGCGAGCAGAGGAGCGACCGTTTCTTCGAGGGAGAGCAGAGCAGAGTAGCTTGGCTGCTCGAGAGAGCTGAGAGGCTGAGGGAAGGAAGGAGATGGCTTCCTTGCCTGATCCCACGGTGTACTACCCAACCTCCTCCAACGCCATCCTGCGCGCGCACCCGTCCACCGCCGCGTCGTCCAAGGGCTCGTTCGGCCCGGTCTTCGCGGTGCTCTCGGTGATCTCCGTCCTGGCCGTGGCCGCCTGCGTCGTGGGCCGGCTCTGCGGCCGCCGGCTCTCCAGGAAGAAGGCCGCCGACCACGACTTCTACGGCTCCGACGCCGTCGGCGGCGACCTGGAGAAGGGCTTCGAGGTCAAGTACCCGCCCGCCATGAAGCCCATGGCGAGCTCCCGCGCCATGATCCACGACATCGACGACGGCTTCGAGATCAAGTTCGCGCCGGGGAAGCCCGCGGCGTGGAAGGGCGACGGCAAGGCTGACAACAACAAGGGGCGCCAGCAGCAGCAGCAGCAGCATCAGGTCCATCACCACCAGGGCCATCAGCCTCAGCCGCAGCTTGTTGGCATGATGCCCAAAGGCTACGCCGTGCCCAAGGAGTACGCGGGATTCAGATACCCCGCGGACGCCGTGGTCAGGCAGGGCCAGATAAGGGGCGGGGCATTCATTCCAGCAAAGCCTAGTACATGATCATATAGCAAGTACGTAGCTTAGGTTCACAACTCGATTGATGGTATCACACATGATACGTACAATCTCCTCATCATCCCATGGGCCAACGATAGGGTCTCCATCTTCACTATAGCTAGTTTTTTGGGGCGGAGTGTGCAAAGCTTGTACTACTAGTTCCAGGCACTTCCATATTGCAGTTTGTACATGAACCCATTAAGCAGTGAAGAATATCTCATTCTCAGTGGCATGGCTTGAAAGCATCAGTCGTCGACCGGGTCCTGCGGCGCTTCGGTAGCCTTCCTCTTGATGGTGATGACGGGGCATTCAGCATGCTTAACGCAGAACTCGCTCACTGTGCCCACGAAAACCCTACAAGCAGCAACAACAAACCATTCAGACTTAAATTTCCTATGGATTTTCAAGGAGCAGGACAAATTTGATGAACATGATATTGCGATTCATTTAGTGCCGCAACAAATTTTCGCAGTAAGACTCACACATAAAGAAAAATAACTCTATTTAGCTCGTTCTTGGAGATAAAACTCCCCAAACCCTAGGTACAACCACATGTGCATAATTAAATGTACTGTATATATTACTAAACGGAGATCGTTTTGGTTTTTCTAGGTTCACAGATATTTTCCCTCCATTCCAAATTGTAGATCGTTTTGACTTTTCTCTAGACACACACTATATTTAGGAGCATAGTTTTGGCTTTTCTAGGTTCACAGATATTTTCCATCCATTCCAAATTGTAGATCGTTTTGACTTTTCTCTAGACACACACTATATTTAGGAGCATAGCAAAAAATATGGACCTAGAAAAGCCAAAACGACCTACAATATGGAACGGAGGGAGTAGTAGCTCACAGTAAATAAACAGCATCCTCTAGAGTTGCCGGACAAGCAACACAAGATTAAACTAAATCAGATTGCAGACACGTAATGAATCAGTAAGCATTTTTAGTCAATTCACATAACTAGTCTTGACTCTTGCAGCTTACCATCACAACATGTCAAATACAAAAAAAAAACATAAATCAAGCATTCTTTCAATTATATCAACTAAACTGTGCTAAAAAGCTTCAAGACTCAAATTTAGAAAGAAAATATATGAAAGTTGTTAATGCAGACTATATGACTAGTTCTAGATAGACAGACCAAGAGATATGATTAGCTCTACATGTATAGGCCATGTAATTCTGAAATCTTTCTATTAGTACATTATCCAAAAGTTCCAAAGGAGCGTTTATTTATCATTAGGATTAGTGCATCTGCCTTTCACAACAGGCACGCTCCACTGCTGCTTGATTTGTACGGCACAATCTTGTCTAGAGTGCACGAATATCAAAAACCATTGCCATAATCATACGAGGACACTACAACATGCATGCGCACAATGAATAACAATGGAAAACAGCATCCTGAAGTCACTGTTCAATCGGAAAGTTGAGAAGCAGACTATGGAGATGATTTAAAGCTTGGGGAACCAAGCCAGTAAGCCACTAACACAACCAAAGGGAAAAGAATGACATGATCATAACAAAGGCCATAATTACACTTCAGTAGAAGCAGCATAGCATAGCAAAGTTGAGAAAAGAAAGATTTCCCTTTTTTCATCTGGTACCTTTACCGTTTTCAAAATACTGTCATGAAAAAGCAATTCATATGCTTGGCCACTATTTTGGTTTTAAACCTTACAAAATTTAAAAGGTTTCTATTATAAAGGTAAAGCTGTACCTATCTTTTCTACAAGAAGATGCCCACTGCAAAGGATGAGGTGCAACTCATCCAATTAGAATGGGACAATTCAATAGGGTTCAGATAAAGTTTTATGGGACCAACACACAAACCTATCCTGTGCGGTATTTAACATACCTAACAAAGGAATAAAGAGAGACAGATATCCAGTTCACAGACCTTGTTAGCTTAATTTGAAACCACATTTCAGCACCTTACAAGGCTGAAGTGCATATATCATTTTAACATGTTGCTAATCAAGGTTCACAAATCAAGCATAGGATCTCATACTCTAATGCTCCTATCTGCAAGTTAGAGAGACAGGCTCTACCAATTCAATATTAACTGTGCTTTTAGATGTTAGCCGCAATTCTTTTATGTACAAGGCATTCAATGTAAATCCAGGTCAAAACTCTTCCCCATGTAGCTTGAAGCTTTTAAAGCCCCATTGTTTCTGCCCTCTTTCCTGGATTCCCCTAGAACTATATAAGCAAAATACTCAATTGAACATGTTCTGAAAAGTGAAAAGAGGATAACTATTTACTATCTGACAGGTTGAAAATTGAGATTTATATTTAAGAAATATAACCCCTCATCCAATCTGAAAGTTATGTGAATTAGTTTAAGTCCTAGAAAAGGAGCAACATTTTCCTAGTGCTACATCAAGGTACAAAATAAGAGAGAGAGAGAGAGAGAGAGAGAGAGAGAGAGAGAGAGAAGCAAGATTCTGAAATTCTAGTAGTGGCGTGATCTGTTAATGTGACGGGCTAAGCCAAAGCCCAAAGCCTTCTCTGAACTGGCATGAGTAAGCTTGAGGCCTGGCACAGAGCCCAGAAAAAGCCCAAAACATTAATATGTTATTACTTTTAAATAAAAATAATAATTACCTAAAATATCACCAGAATATATTTATTAGTAAAAGATATAACATTTTGTGTACTGTTTGCAAGGATGGGCAACAAGCCTTAACACCTGTCAATCCAGATCCCCTGGCCTGAGTGGAAAAATCGTACTGGGCCTGGCAACTACAATTAAATCAAGTGCCCAAGCAACAACAACACATGTAATCATAGATCCTTGGATAATCAAAGCACAAGGAAAATTTAGCATATCCAAAGTCAGTGAACGGGAAAAAGGATAATGCGAGAGGTTGAGACACTGTGGTATGCATTTTTTGCCTATGACAATTCTGAATAAAATGCTGTGCAATCTGGCAGAAACACTGAGTCATGCTGACATATATTACCTCTGAAATGGCCCAAGGCCCCTACTTCCGACAACTAGAAGGTCAGGCTGGACTCTCTTCACTTCGCTGCAGATGACCTCCTTTGGATCCCCATGTCTGATCCATGCCTCGCATTTTATCTGCAACACAAAATAGATAAAAAGACATTATACACCAAAGAGGCATCTGCTTCTGGCTGGACCTTGCACTACAGATGAAAATCAGTAATTTTTCTGATCAATAACCAAGTTCAATTACCCCTAGCTGATGGCATTGGTTTACAAAGTACTCAAGCAAGTGAAGCCCTCTTATCTTGTCTCTCTGTTTCATTTGGCGGAAGTCCTCCGGTGATGCATAGATGCTATCCATGTCATCAAATCCTTTTGATTGGCATCAAAACAAAAACAAAGGTATCTATTAAGACACATAGATAGTGATGCATATCAACATTTCGAGCAAGTATTCAATATCCACCCATGGTACAGAAAGATGAACCGGGAAAATATTTGAAAACCTCTAATGGCTAATGCATCATGCATGTTTCAGAATTCTTCGTTTCAGTTCATATATTGGACATTGGAAAAAACACAGAAGGTTAGCTAAGTTCAGGGGACAAATAATTAACTGATTTCCAAACAAATGCAACAGAAGGTCCCTGAGCCCAATGAACTCTACGAAGGACTCGTATTGACTTAGTTTGCTCCAATTTTCCTAGATCTGCTATGATATTTTTAATAAAATACTCCAACAAACAAAATATTTTTTCTATCCAGATCACATAGCAGTATATGAATCGTTTCATATTATACAACATCAAACACAAACTGGCTAAGTTCATAATGAGTCTTTTACAGATCATAACCAAATATATGAATCGAATGAGCCCTAAGCCTCATAAAATCCCAAGCAGAACCTGTGTACCACAACATTTGTTTGTTCTAGCTATTATATCAGCTATGCTTTGCTGTAACATAAAATCCGTATGAGCAAAAAGAAGCACTCTGTGCGTCAACTATAGTCTAGCGCAGATGGTATAGCAACAACAAAAGAAAGGGCATGGAACAAACAAAGCAAAGAAATTAAAACGTCAAGAATCCTCCCTCCAAACATTCATGATGGATAGATCCTCCACTCAATTTATGATGCCAGCTAAAGTGTATCGTGATCCTCATAAAGTTCCTGACATGCCAGGTTTTCAACAGGAAGTAGCCATAGATCTCAAAATGGGCTCAAAAGATAGTTCATGGAAATACCAGAGCCAACAGAAACATTTCTCAAAAAGACAACGAGTCTAACAAAAATCTTGATAGCAGAAACTGAGCAAAGTGACATGGTATACAATGTCTCAAAATAAGTAAAGTGTAACCTGTAAGGTTCAAAAAATCCAATCCGGTCAACAGCATATGATCTTACCACAAAGGGATGGTCTAAAGGAGGTAAAAAGAAATCAGATATAAGCCTGTGGTTAGAGCATAGTTGATGCAATTGGAGATGAACACAATAACATGGCCACAAGCAGTAGCACAGTAATTCATTCCTCCGCAAAAACAAACAATACCATGTTCCAGTACAAAAGAGTTGTACTTGCATTAGCATTGACATCCGCTTAGCTGAATGTCATAATACAAAGTATCATAAGCCTCCACATTCTAAAAACATTCTTTGTCAAAATGCCATCCCAATCCTCGAAAGATACTAGCAGAAACCACCAGTAAGCCAGTATTTATAAGGTGGCACATACATTAAAAAAACATAAGGTGACCACATTTGCTTACCATCAAACCTATAGGTATGCATTTTTTTTCAAACAACACACTAGTCTTGGATATGTAATTTCAAGCTAAGAGAAAAGGTCTACAGATTTTCAATTATGCAACTTCTGAGACACCAGCATCCCACCTTACCAATAAGAGGCGGGCCATTTAGCATTAAGTAAATTATCAGAACCAGTTTTCTGATTATTTTAATTATAATTTGCTGAAAAATCAAATTATGAAATTAGCCTTTGAGGTTTGAAGATGAGATGTTCAACACACCCGCCAACAATTCTGATTGAGGTATGCCTAATCCAGAATTTGAGATGATGGACCAATTAACAACAACCAACACAGCCTAGTACAAACAGCCTATAGAGCCTACTTCAGAAGTCCATAACATTGGCTAGTCCTGAAACAGAACGAGCTCCACAATCCACAAAATGTACCTAGTCGTATAACAGTATAGCACTATGCAGATGAATTGGATGATGTGAACATAAAAAGGCTCAACAAGAAGCTGAAACTAGCTAACTACGATTATCAAATACTACACGGGTTGCAACAATTCGCGGATTCGCCTCCACAAACAGTGCTATTTAAAGTTCTGCTTGCAGGAAGCACTACTTTAAATAGCACTGTAACGCATTTCATCAAACACCTTGAGTGCGTGGCACCAATTACTACACGTGCCCTCAAGAGAGCTAGTACCACATATCGACATGCCGACATCACATACTAAATCGACACCAACGCTGACGCGCGAATCGGAAGAGGACAGACGCATTTCTCGTGATTTCTTCGAGCAGCACGCGCGCATCAAACTAGAGAGCATGTCGCAGGGGCACGGGGCAAGCGAATGTACGTACCGTCCTCGTCCGGGACCTGGACGTGGAGGAAGAGGAAGTGGAAGCCGCCGGGGTTGGAGCGGACAAGCTTGGAGAGCGTCCAGTCGAAGGCGGTGCGGCAGCTGATGGAGGGATGCGGGTACCCCTTGAGCGACGACTCGTTCACCGCCATCATCACCCGCGTCGGCGCCGAAGAGTCCGCCATTGCAGCGCACGCACGCCTCAATCGCTCGGGCTGCCTTCCTCGGCAAGAAGAAGAGAAGTTTTGGGGGAAATTTTGAGCAGAGGACAAGCTGCCCTCAATTTTGCTAGGAATACGCTACTGCCTAAAAAAACAAGCTGCTGCCCTATTTCTTTTTTTAAAAAAAAACTATCTGCTTCGCAAGTGAAGTTACAGCCGATAAAACTAAAAAAAGTCATCCGGCTTATAATTCATTCTTGCCTCGATTTGCAAAATGAATCCTTACTATAATACCTTGATAAAACATGTGAAGCCAAAAGCTACTATAAACCCTCCCAAACATGTCTTTGATAAGCATATTTGTCAAACTGATCTCTTGCAATATTTAGGTTTAGGTGCAACACAAACCACAAAGATTAATAACAATATAATTATCTAATTGTGTCAGTTATATTGCCAAGCATTATGTATTTTAAGAAATAAAGTTAAAACTAAGAAGCGAATCTGGAGGTGGACGGAAGCTGAGATACAAAAGTTGTCGCGTGGCTACTTTCACATATTAGATTCATACTAGTGGAGATGAGTTGCTACGGGTCTTACTTGCTCTCACGTTCTTTCTAATATGTTGGTTTCGTTTCACAATATATTGGTGCGTTGTCCGTGGTAGTTCTCTCTTTGCAAGTATAGTAGTAGAAGATATTTGTGGATAGTTTGATGCCATCTGTTTATTACGTGACACTTACACATGAAAATAAAAAAATCATCGCTTAACCTCCGCTCTATCCATTCGTTCAATTTCCCCGTACTCATCATCATCTAGCTAGTTGCTACCTCTTCATCCATCGGCGCCACCTCCATCTTGCCTCATCCTTGCCGTCGCCCAGGCGCTACGCATCTTGCCGTCCTCGCCGTCACCCAGGCTAGCACTCGTCCTCCTCGTGCCTAGCCTCATTCCCGCTTAGAGCGCTAGGCCACAACGCCTCTGACCGTCACGAGTAGGAGTGTATTCTCCTCTTCTTCTTGTTTCCATCCACCTTCCTTCTACGATCCACTCCAAATCGTTCCAATTAAGTGCAAAATTGAGCCTCCAAAGCTAGATGTCGAGGCCTTAGTCTCGAATCTAAATGGAATGGACGTCATTGAGAGGGGGTGTGCGGTCTCGGGCGAGTGGCCGTAGTGCGTGGTGAGCGCGGAGAGGGTTGGCCACGCGAGCGACGGAGCAGTGGCGCGCGTCTCGCGCCGCCGCCAGCAAGCGCACTGTGTGGGCGGGACAGAAGAACAGGAGCAAAGGCTGGACCTTAGGTCAATTGCAGTAAAGTTTGGGGACCTTTTTGCAAAATTATCAATAAATATTTCAGGGACTGCGGGTAGATTGCAAAAAAAGTTAAAGGACTTTTTTGCAAAACAACCACGACGGTCGGAAGAAACAATCACACTTTAATATTAGAATAGAGATATAGCTAGAGATGCAAAATTAAACCATAAGATATTGTTCTTCCATCACTATAAAACCTATTATTTACCTTCATCACCCACTCTTTTACTATGCCCGCTTCTTGATCCGATTTATATAAATCTTCTCACGTGACAATTAGTCAAAGCTTCCATGCTACTTTTTGATCCATCAAGGCAAAATGTCTACATGCCTATTTTATTACTTGTATTTAGAGGAGCAAGAACAATTGTATCTTTTATGGGTCTATTTGGGAAGGGGGTGTTAAAGTTTAACAGGGTGTTAAACTTTAACACCCGCAAATGAGGTGTTAAACTTTAACACATTGGGATGTTTGGATCATTTGTTAAACTTTAACACCTTAGGTTGTAATTGACAACTTTACCCCTCATTACTCCTCTCAATGGCAGCCAAATACCCCTCTACCTAATTTGCCTAATCTGCAAAAATCAAGCACATTGCGATGCTCCACTCGGTTCTGCTCCCCCGCGGCACCACCCGCAGCCGCCGCGGCGACGGCCGCTGCCGACCCGGACGCACCACCCTCGATGTCCTCCTTGGACGACGACGTCATGCCGCCTCCCTCGTCGGACGCTGGCAGGGCCTGCCCTCTCCCCGCGGTCGCTGCTGCGGCGGAGAGGTCGAACACCCAGCACCCTCCGTCGGGTGGTGGCAGCGGCGGCGGCCATGGCCGTGGGGGGCCAGGTGTAGGACACGGCAGAGGCGGCGGGGCATGCGAGACGCCTGCGGCGGGGTACCCGCGGAGGAGGTGGCCAAGGCGAGCGAGGATGCGCGCCACGCGGGCGGCGTCCACGTCCTCCCCGCGGAGGAAGACGACGCAGCCGAGGCGACCGCTCCTTCCCCGCTCCTCCAGATCCGTGAGGGCGAAGACGACGCAGCCTACGTCACCTCCCTCCCCGCGCGCGCTGGTCCGGTGGACAAGGCCCCGCCTACGCCGCCAGCGGCGACGGGAAGGCGGCAGAGAAGGGGGACGAGGAGGAGGTGGACGAGAATGGCGTCGGCGCCAAGAGGAGGAGGAGGCCGGCGGTGCCGAGCGGAGGCAGCGAGGCCGGACGGATCCAGAGAGGAGGGGGGAGGACGCGGCGGATCTGGTCGGATCCGTGGCACGGAGGAGGGGGGAGGGCGGCGCGGCGGAGGAGGGAGGAGGACGGCGCGGTGGATCCGGCCAGGAGGAGGGGCGGCGCGGCGGATCCGGCCAGGCGGAAAGGATGAGCAGGAGGAGGAGGCCGGCGTTGGTGGCGGGGAGGAGAGAGAGGAGAGGAGAAAGAAGAGGTAACCTGGGAAAAAGTGGACTAGGGGACCACTTTTAACACCTTTAGCAAGTTTTAACACCCCCTCCATATGTTAATAAAAAATGGGTGTTAAACTTTAACACCCTACTTAAAAAGTGTTAAAAGTAGGGTGTTAAAGTTTAACACGCCTTCCCAAACAGGACCTACGTTGAGGTGTTACCTTTATCATGCAGCCATGTCTTGTTTTGGATCGTTTATCTTAACGTGTTCCTCTTTTCACCTTAACACTACGTCATCGTTAATTGTCATCGCTATTGCACTATCTTGTTGCTTGTTCTATTTAAGTTGACTTTAAAATTAGGCTGCCTTGACGGATCTGCCAAATAACATTATATTGGGATCACTATTTTTTTTTGATAAATTATATTGGGATCACTATGTTCCAGATATTTTTGGTCTAATGAAAACCATATACTCGGAGTAAGAACCCCACTGCAGATTTCTGGGTGCGTTTTGGTGTGCAGGGAGCGCTATCAGCTTTCAGTTATGATCGCTTAATTGCTACCGATCTCACTGTGATCCATGAGTACTTTCGAGACGTGTAGCAGCTGCCCAGTCTCATTTGCCCCAGATCTCGTGGTCATCACGGACCAACGTGGCAACAAGCGAGACCCGTGCTGATACGGACGACTGGGCCCGAGTACACGAGTCACGGCAGGCTTGTTCCACGTAGAGGCCGTGCAACCGCCTCCTGCTACACGTGGGTCTCGCTGCCCGTAGCACCTTTAGGATCTGATCTGAGAAGAATTTTTGTCTTCGGCCTCTGTTCATCGTCTCCTGTCAAAAGTTTGAATTATGATGCTTACCGATTGGACTCGATCTTTTGTTTTCTTTCTTTGAAACGGTAGAGCTGCTCAATGATTGCTACGCCAGACTTCTTTACGTGTACAAGAGGACTGGACATTTACATGATAACAGCCAGTTTCACCTACTATCCTCCATAAAAAATTCCTCTAAAAATAAACATCTTCCTCTGGTATCTCCAACACGTGTTATCTTAACAAAGTATAACATAACTAAGAGAAATTAGACTAGGAGTTAAAAATGTTGTTTCTATAATTGTAACGAAACAATTAAGCATCTCTTCTTTGATTGTCAACATGCTAAGATAATTTGAAGGGTTGTAACTATAGCTACCGGGTTAACCCCACCAAGATTAATACAACACTGCTTGTAAATTGGTTAACAAACATGGATAAAAAAGATAGGAATTTGATTTTCGTTGGGTTTGCAGCTCTGATGTGGGTAATTTGGTGTACGCGTAACGACGTGGTTTTTGAAAAAAAAGATTAACCTCTTCTATGAAGGCTATTTTTAGGGGTGCATGCTGATTGCGATATTGGTCCCTACCGCAGCGTGACGAAGCAAGGGAGACCATCTATTTGGTAAGCAAGGCATTCAAGATCGTCGCCCTAGATATCTTTGCCAAGAATGGATGGAAAAACAATAATAGACTTTGCTTTCAATTTCTTCATGTCATTTGCGTACTATTTAACTTATTTGTGTGATCAACTGATGTACTGAGAATGTATGCGGTCACAGAGACCGGATATTTATCCATTTTTTAAAAAAGAAAAGAAATGTAATGGTCACAGATGGGAGCTCAGTTTTGCATGTTGCAAGCTCTAACATGAAGCTGGCGCTCAAAGAGTCAAATTCTGTTGCCAACTTCACCATCTGGGGTCAATTTTCCATTACGATTTTGAAAGCCCACAATGTGCGGTTTATATTTCTAAATTACAGCAACATCCTTAGGAAGCCTCACCAAAACCAGATTGTGAGGTTTCTACACGTGACCACAAAATGAGGATAGTTTATTTGGTAAGACTCAGCAAGAGTATTCACACTTTTGAGGATTTATTCAAGAAACAAATTGTGTTATTTTTTAAGTAGCAGACGACATGTCCGTGGACCAAGAGTCATCCTTTAATAATGTCATCAATTTCAAATCTACCAACCTTATCTTTCAAAGATATTCATAGTCTCATAGAGATAGAGTATACATATATGCGCGGCTTAATAGCACTTTTAGTCCCCAAAGATTGCTTAGAGGCTCATTTTAGTCCAGGGTCAAATCAGTCTTGAACGATGTTTGTCCAATCTAGTCCTTAATCTTTTGGTGGTAACCATGCATGCTGGCATACCATGTGTGTTTACTACTCCCTCCGTTCCAAATTATAAGATTTGTTTTGGCTTTACTAGATATATAGATATTATTATGCATTTAGACATAGAGTATATCTAAATGCATAACAAAGTCTATGAATCTAAAAAAGTTAAAACGACCTATAATTTGGGTCGGAGGGAGTACTAATAATAAATTAAATTTAATGGCAAGAGAAGATGATGATGATGATTAGATACCAACAATGGCATAGGATGCAAAGAGCATTATGGCTGTAGCCATCATCATGTGTGCCAAATCGCCATCGTGACACCAGACATTCGTGTTGGTTTTCTACAAGAGGACTTCGGACGATATTCATTTATTGGTTTGTACTAAGTGACTTTATATGTAGAGCACACCTTAATATTGAGAGCAACCATGTATACGCCTCTTTTTTAAGAATAGATGGTAAATTTTGGTTCATGATCGCATAGATGAATTTCGTTATGACTAACCTGGAAGTGTTGATGGTAAATATGGAGAAGGCACGCTTAATTATGTATGCTTAGAGGTACATTGGGTAATTTGATGTGGACACTCTGGATATTCGATGTCTCATACTCCCCCGTCTCAAATTACCATTTGTTTTGATTTTTCTAGTTACATAACCTTGCATATATATTTATCCTTGATATGCATATATATTTATGCCTAGTAAAAATATCCAGAAAAGTCGATATGACGTGAGACCATCTAACGCAGCACGCCATCTAAGACCATGGTCAGATCGTACAAAATAGGATAATTTAAGTGTCCTTTTCGAAGGAGGAAAATCAGTCTGTGCCTCTAGCCCCCACCCACCCCCGCTCTAGCCGCCAGCGGTTGGTGGTGTGTGTGAATGCGGCCCCGCCCGCTGCTTCAGCCGCATGGCCCACACTTCCGGTTCGGGTACCTCTCCGGGCCTTCACAATTGGGCCTTCGTTACACCACACCCACACCCCGGTGGGCTGGGCGACCGAAACCTTGGATCCGCCCATGGGCCCACAGATGTCTATCTCCGGCCAGCGGAGCGCGAGTCCGTCCGAGGCGAGTAGTAATAGTACACGGAGGCCGACCGTCAACCGACGCCGCGGGTCAAAGAGCGCACCAACAAAACCTAAGGCGGCGGGGGCGAGAACACACCACGGTCAGGCGGCGCGGACCAAAGCAAAGCACCCCCCGACTCCGTATCCGCACCGCGTAGTCTGATGGCGGCGACTCCAGCCACGGCTTCCGCGCCGTCCCGGTGCCTGTCCGGCGCCAAGCCGCGCTGCGCCGCCCTCCGCAGCCCCAGCTCGCTCGCCGTCGCGGCGCCTCCGGAGGGACTTCGGCCGCGGGGGAGCCGCGCCCTCTCCGTCCGTGCTAAGGTGAGCGTGAGGCCATATTATCGCTTCTGCAGCTTTAACCGCTGCGGTTCTAAATGCCGTTGACTTGTTTCGGCGTGTTCAGTGCTTACCGTAAAACCGTCCGTGGTCCCGTCATCCCAATCCCGTGGCAACGTGGGATTCTGAATCGGCTATGCGTTCGTCCGCTATAGACTTGAGTTAACTTGTGTTTTTCCACGCAGGTTGCCAGTGGCGTGCAGGGTGCCAGCGTGGTGGATGATGGAGGTGAGTTGTCCTTTGCTTGCCGATTCAGATAGCGTGTTTTGTACCCGTCGCGTACGATTTTGTATTACTATTCATCAATTGTGTAACGGCGCAATTTTTGGGCTTCGGTGATTTCTTTGTCGCTGCTTATGAAATTTTTTTGTGCAGTGGAAAGGCCATGGAAGCTGAGTGATGCTCGCCTTGTTCTGGAAGATGGTTCTGCGTGGAAGGCCAAGTCTTTTGGTGCTTCAGGAACACAAGTTGGTGAAGTTGTTTTCAACACGTCATTGACAGGGTAAATCCTCTAGGACTTGCTTTTACTTTTGTCTGAGTGATGGCATGTTTTGCATGTCCTAGTTGATTACTGCTTGTTTTCTCAGTCAAGATGACGGTTTACTCATGATGGAAGTTAAGTAGTAGATACTTCTTGAAAAACTAAGTAGATATTTGATGGGTCAGTTGACAGTTACTCCTACCAGAGCTAACTTATCTCATATAGCCATATAGGTGCACGGGTATTGCATATATGTTGCAGCCTAGTCACTGTTATATCAAAGAAATGAGCTGAAATATTAAAAAACCTGTTCCATCCTCTTTTCAATCCATTTTGTTTGAAATTTTCAGTTCTACGATATTAAGAGTACATCGGAGTTTGGTGCGGCATAACCATTAGGGATGAATTGCTGGATCCTGGTATTCCTTACATTAAAAAAAAATATGTGCCTTTTTGAGGCCAGATAATTCGGGGAATGGTACTTTTGTTCATCACATTTGGTAGAGCTACTCAGGCATCGATATACTGAGGATGATAAGTTCTTTTAGAAAATACACAGAAGATGATTTTAGCTAGGCATATTTGTCTGGATGGTTGACCCAGGGATTCTACTAATCTGGCACTCAGATTTCAGAGTGCTACCATTCCTCAATAAACTTCTTTGTATTATCGCACAAGAGTTTTCATTTTTACATTGTGAATGCTGCAAGGCTGTCTTGCCACAGTATTACTCTAGCATGAGTGATTGTTTGTTTTAAATTCATGCATGACCCAGCAGCCTTGGTTATCTTGGTGATGCGAGCACCATTTTATGTTAGACTAAGAATCGTCCTTTATGTGTCATTCGTGGTTGCAGCTATCAGGAGATTTTGACTGACCCGAGCTATGCTGGTCAATTTGTCCTGATGACCAATCCCCATATTGGAAACACTGGCGTTAATCCCGGTTTGTTACCCTTCCTTAAAAGATGTAAGATGTTCTAAAATTAAGCATGAAATAACTTGTATTGCTTTTGCAGATGATGAAGAATCGAGCAGATGTTTCCTTGGTGGCCTAATCATAAGAAATCTAAGCATATGGTAAATTTTTCTGTTTTATTATAAGTTGATACTCTTGAGAGAACTTCCCCCAGTTTCTTGTTGTTAAACTTTTAATTTCTTTTGTAGTACTTCCAACTGGCGATGCAAAGAAACACTTGAAGAGTATCTGATTAAGAGGAACATTATGGGAATATGTAAGTAATAGAAGCTAACATGTCTTCCCTATCTCTAGTCCACATGCACGCACAAAAAGTAAAATAAAATAGATCTCTAACTTCTTCTTGGATTGCCCTTTTTTTCAGATGACGTGGATACACGTGCCATAACACGGAGATTAAGAGAAGATGGTAGTCTTATTGGCGTCTTGAGTACTGATCAATCTCGGACGGACGATGAGCTGTTGGAAATGGCCCAGAAGTGGAAAATTGTTGGTATGTTAAGATTTCTTTAAGCAGTGATGTCCTTGAGTCCTTCAGGAACTAACCTGCCCCTTTTTTAACCCCCCATATTTGATTATCTGTATGATTCTAAAAATTTCAACATACTTCATTATCAGTCTCCAGTGATAAACCTGATCCTAAATGACTGCCTAATGATTAGCTTGTATATAACATATTGCTCTTTCCCAACATAATATAGTACAAACTACCTTAAAATGTATTGAGCTATTGCTGGGTAAAATGCTACATAATATCTTTTTTAGGGCCTTTGCTAGACAATATCTGTTGACCTTTGTCGGAACTGAGTGCCATTGAATATCATCGATGAATTCATCACTTCAAATATCTCAGTGCATGTTTCAGAAAAGAAGAGTTGAAAAAGAGCAAGGGAGCAACTAAAAATATCTGCTTTTAAGTTTTAACTTTTATTAAATCTGTTGGAGCAACTTAGATTTGTTACTGTCTCAATTGAGTGACTTAGTTCATCTTGGCATTGTTTTGTTGCACATGGGAATGGTAGTTCTTCAGTACTTGTTCTGTTATATTGCTGCAAATGACCTCTGAATGATGTTTATGCTGTTGTCTCTTGGTTGTAATGGAAGTAACTTTTGTGTTAATATTATGCAGGAGTTGATTTGATTAGTGGTGTCACATGTGATGCTCCATATGAATGGTCAGACAAAACAGATTCAGAATGGGAGTTCAAGAAGGATCAGTCGAGTGAAACTTTTCATGTCAGTATTGGCGTCCTCCCTGGCTCCCTCGCTCCCTGTGCTCATCAAAATATATCTTGCAACTGACGTTGGCTTGCTTTTCTTCTATATAGGTGGTTGCTTATGATTTTGGAATCAAGCATAATATTATGAGACGCTTGACATCATATGGATGCAAGATAACTGTTGTTCCAGCGAATTGGCCTGCTTCAGAGGTACTTAAGTTGAAGCCTGATGGTGTTCTTTTTAGCAATGGTCCAGGAGATCCAGCTGCAGTTCCCTATGCTGTGAAGACAGTACAAGAAATAATTGGGAAGGTTCCTGTGTTTGGCATATGTATGGGCCACCAATTGATTGGGCAGGCTCTTGGTGGGAAGACATTCAAAATGAAGTTTGGTCATCATGGGGGGAATCACCCTGTTTGTGATCTCCGAAGTGGACGTGTAGACATAAGTGCACAGGTTTGTTCCGACATCTTGATTTTTTTTTCTGCCTGATATGAATCATGTCTGTTAAAAATCATCCATTTTTGTTTGACTGATACAGTACTGATCCTCTCACTTAGTTTCCTGTTGTATGACCTGCCTATTTGTTGAGAGGTGCTGCACTTCTTTCACGCTTTCCTTCAGTAAATTTGAACTGCCCAGACTCTTCATACAAAATTGTAAATTTTTTTAGGTAATCATGTTGTATCCACTTTGCCAGTCTAGCCTGCTAGATAAAAAGGTTGAATATTACAAATCAGTTGTGATATAAAAATTGATGTTGATCAAAGTGACTTGGCTGCTCCACCAAGAAAATCATGTTTTACCTCCTAGTAGAATGGTAGCATCCATGCCAGTGCTGTTACCTTTCCTTAATCTGTGTCTATGAGAGTCTGAAATGACTATTCTTTATCCCTTTTATTACTTGTTATGCTTCCTAGCTGTCTGCATGCTCTGCATTGTCCTAAACCACAATTTGTTTCCCTGCAGAACCATAACTACGCAGTTGACCCAGATTCACTTCCAGAAGGAGCGAAAGTAACTCACATCAATCTCAACGATAATAGCTGTGCTGGCCTTCAGTACCCCAAGATGAAGCTGATGTCTCTCCAGTACCATCCCGAGTCGTCACCAGGGCCGCATGACTCCGACACAGGTACATTTCTTTTAGTACTAGCCTCTTCTGTGTACAACATGTTGTGGAGTTCACTGCTATCTTAGTTTGATTGAGCTGACTTTATTATCCACCTTTTGTGCTTTACAGCTTTTGGTGAATTTATAGAGCTCATGAAGAGCAACAGATTGTGAGGAGTGGAGAGTACATGAGAAGGTCAATAATTATATTGGTGCTCCCTTGCACCAAGCTCAAAAGAATTTGTTGTACCTGTAGTGTCCGTCTTTCAGATGTTCTTGTGCTTGAATATTTTTTGGGGGTCGAAAGGACTTGAGAATAAGATGCTCTGCACTTTGTACCATGAAATCACCTGCTTGAGTTTCCTGTTACTGCAGAAAGATGCTTCATACTATCAAAACTGTACGGAAGCGGTGCACTAATGCCCTGCGAATTTCTTGCCGGCAAGTAAAGCTGGTGATGACGAGCATCAGTAGGGATAAAGAACGGACAGCGAGTAATAGAGGCTGGTCAAGGGATACTTTTGTTTTTCCAGGCTAATCAGATATGCACAACGTTGCTTTCAACTTTTTTAAATGTATGATGGAAAACCATCCAGCTTTTGGTGAGTGGCGCGAAGATCTTTCAGCGTGCGCGCGTACGCCGATGATGGAAAACTTTCTCGTTTATCCGGATTGCACTTTCAGATGCTCTATCTGACCAGATTGACGGCTCTACGAGGAGGAGAAAAGGGGTTAGGGTTCTTTTTTAGCTGTTGGCGCTGCCAGTGGATAGGTGGCTGGGTGGGTTTGCCAGATTCATTTGAGTTGGGTTGGGATGTCTGTTTTTCGATCACCGTCTGTTTTCGGCAATTAGTCGAGGTCACGCGACTTGGGAATTTGCTGCGTGTCTCCTCCCGCAGCTCGCTACCCGTCCCTTTCCTCGTTTTGCAAGGTGTTTGGTTGTAGGTCGTAAGCACCATCACTCTCTAAGAAAAGAGTGCGCGAGAGAATCCGCCTTCCAGGTTTTCCGATCATTCTTGGTGGGGTGAGGCAAGCTTATCTTATTAGATCAAAGAGCAGTAACCTGAAAAGAAGCAAACAAAAAAAAAGTAAGGCAATTGAAAGAAGAAATTAATGAGTAGAAAAAACATGACAATCGAGACGCCAGTGCACTTTTGGTTTTTGCGATGCATCGATTATCATTCTTTGACCACCGCATTGTACTATGTTTTCACCATCAATTTGTCTCGTCCAAATGTGTTCGTAGGTTGACTCCAAATCAATCATAACTCAATTTTATTTTCCGCTTTAATTTTACAATTGCTACTCGGCCTGGAGTACTATGTTGGAAACCATGTCATTATTTCCAATAATGGTATATAAATTCAGTATCGGCCTTTGGGCTTAGCCACGTCCTTCCCGGCCCCTAGGTCGGCACTAACCTCGAAGCATCCTCTGCCCACACCGTCGTGCTCATATTCGGCCGTGCCAGCGCCGCCGATCGAACTCGCCCCAGAGTCCAGGCACCGACCCAAGCACGGGTAGCCGCCACCCAGAGACACTCTCTGCAGCTCGCGGCCGTCGTTGTCCTCGCTTCCCTGTCCAATCCCCGGCCGCCGGTTTCGGACTAGCGTGATCCATCCGGGCCTGGGAATTGTGATTGATTTCTCTCGTGGGTGAGGAAACCCTAACTTTCTTGGATTTAGCGGGTGTTGTTCTTGGGGAATCGTTTTAACTGCAGCGAGCAATCAATTCCGAATCTCTTCCAGTTACTAGCGGGATTCCTCGCTGCATGGTGTGGTGCTTGTTTAATTTACCATGCACGGTTCTGGTTCAGTTCGTTCAGGTGCTTTCTTCAGCGAGGCTAGATCGATCTCAGTTGAGTCCGTTGATTTTAAGCGGCGTGTGCAGTTAATTTTCTATAAAGTTTGGGTGTTCAACCAAATTGCCCGCCGTTTCTTACACTGTCTTATCAAGATTGTTGATAATTAATGTTCTTCATTGGAGCCCAATTAATGTTCTTCATTGAATAGGCGGCCGTTCTCCCTGCATTGTAGAATTTGCGTTAAAAGTAAAGTGCAAGTACAAAGTTACAAGAAAGTAAGGTACAAAGTTGGAGAAAGAAAAACAGTGAAAGAAATATGGAAAAGGGGGCTTGGGAGTAGGAAGTACAATGTCTGAGGTCGGGAAAACAGTTGTTTCAGCAAATTTTGAGTCTGAAGCCAATCGATCTGTGTTTAGAGTTTCTTAGGTAGCACTGAATTTCCACAGCTCTATTATCTCTTTAATATTCCTTCCTACCTGATGTGCAGGCCACAATTGTATTTTGAAGACAACATTTGGATGGAGCAGCATGATTCCTTGGCTGACTCGCCAAGGAGGCGGTATAACCTTCTGCGAGACAAGGTCCAACTGGTCAAAAGGAAGGACTCAAACCGCTATGAGATTGTCCGCTTTCACGATCCATTGTCTTTTGAGAAAGGCTTCTTTGTTGTAATCCGCGCCTGCCAGCTTCTGGTACAGCACAATGAAGGGATAATATTTGTGGGTGTTGCCGGACCCTCCGGTGCTGGGAAGACAGTGTTTACTGAGAAGGTCGTCAATTTCATGCCTAATGTTGCTGTGATATCAATGGACAACTACAATGACGCAACTCGCATAGTTGATGGCAATTTTGATGGTAGTCCTAATCACCAAGCACTTTGCATCTTGTCCTATTGTTTATTAATATGTATGCCACTTCCTTCACAACAACAAAATTTCTGAAAAACTAATGGAAGATAGTTGATGTCACATATATCTGAGCAGTGTGTCTACACATCTGGTCACTTGGAAACTGCATACCTCTGCATTAATAATGTGATAATTATTATCCTATATGCTTTATGATGCAATGTTAGTATGAGATTATTGCAAGCTGCATTCTCTAAGGTGATAAGTTTTCCAACCACAGAAATTGATATTTTCGCATATTCAAACTTGCTCAGATCCACGTCTAACAGACTATGACACACTGTTGGAAAACATTCATGGTCTCAAGGAAGGAAGGTCAGTTCAAGTTCCAATATACGATTTTAAGGCGAGCTGCCGGACTGGGTATAGGTAAATAATCGCTGCCATCTTTCAGCATAGAAGCTTAGGTCCATATTTTGTTATTCATTTCTAAGATTACCATTTCTTATGTGCAACAGAACAGTTGATGCCCCTAGCTCCCGGATTGTTATTATCGAAGGTATATATGCACTGAGTGAGAAGTTACGGCCATTTATGGACTTGCGTGTTTCTGTCACTGGTGGTGTTCATTTTGACCTGGTGAAGAGGGTTTTAAGGGACATACAGCGAGCTGGCCAGGAGCCTGAAGAAATAATTCATCAGATCTCAGAAACGGTAGGTTGAATTTTCCAAATTGGCTATACATTTCATAAACAGTCTTATGGTTCATGTTAACATGTGAATTACCTCTTACTGCAATCGGTGTGGTTTAATGAAAGATGGCATTTCCAGGTTTATCCAATGTACAAGGCTTTCATTGAACCAGATTTGGAGACTGCACATATTAAAATCATCAACAAGTTCAATCCATTCTCAGGGTTCCAAAATCCCATGTACATTCTAAAGGTATGCATTAATAACATCTCGTTTTCTTTTTTTTTTTCATCCATGTCCTAGCAATCTTGGTTCTCGTCTGATCACAAGACAGCTTAAACAACTAATAGAAAATTGTTGAATTGTGCACCAACGACATAGTTTCAACAACAATTTTTTTTTATGATTTTGCCAGTATAACTTACCATTGGCTGTCTGTACTTGCAGTCATCAAGGTCTCTAACACCTGAGAAAATCAAGGCTGTGCTTGGTGATGATCATACAGAAAGCAACGAAGAAACTTATGATATATATCTACTTCCACCTGGTGAAGACCCAGAAGCATGCCAATCTTATTTGAGAATGCGGAATAGGGAAGGGAAATATAATCTAATGTTTGAGGTATATCAGTTTTTTGTTTTTCCTCTCATCGATAAAATTTGAGTTTTATGTTTTTCTCTCTCTAGTGAATGGAATTTCAGTTTATCTTTAATGGCTGCATATTATATTTTTGAAGGACATTGTTGGTTGTTCATGTTCTAATGCTAGATTGCTAGTATTGTAAGGTTCTTTTGATTAAGACCATTCTTTAGCTTCCATGTAATTTATTCCATACACATACGCCCAGGAATCTTTAATTTGCTAAAACATGGAACTTTAGTTCAGTTCAGTTTCTCATTGCAGTAAGACTCTTAATTGTATGTCTCTTTCTATATTTACTAGAACTGCTGAACTGAACACTTTTCTCAGTCTTCTACGCAGTTGGCTTTGTTCTACCCTCTTTGGCTTTTTCACATGTATTTGTTCCTGGATTCCTGTAACTAAGTGCGATGAACAAACCTTTGCTGTCAGCCCTGGTTTTCACTTACCCCCTTGTGTTCTTTTTGTACTTGAAGGAATGGGTGACCGACAATCCTTTTATTATATCACCAAGGATCACTTTTGAAGTCAGTGTACGTCTTCTTGGTGGTTTGATGGCATTGGGATATACTATTGCAGCTATACTGAAGAGAAGCAGTCGTGTTTTTTCTGATGGCAAGGCAACTATTAAAATTGACTGGCTGGAGCAACTTAACCGGCAGTATATACAAGTGAGCATAATCTTTGTCGTTTGGTTGCTGTAGTTTCTCTCAGTGTTATTGTTCACATCTCGAGTTCTTAAGTACTATCTAATTCTTTACTTTTTGTATCTCAACAACTGTTTAATAACCTTGCTTCTTTTTTTTAGGTGCAAGGAAGAGATCGGCTTTATGTTAAATATGTAGCAGAGCAGTTAGGTTTGGATGGTTCTTATATACCACGCACATATATTGAGCAAATTCAGCTAGAGAAATTGATAAACGATGTTATGGTATGCATTTGATTAGTTATGCGCTTACACAACATATTAGCATTACTTCTAGTTGTATTGCTTAGTCATCGGTTGGGTCTGACTGATATGCAGGCATTACCAGAGGATTTGAAGACAAAGCTCAGCATTGATGATGAGCTGGTCTCAAGTCCAAAGGAAGCCTTTTCCCGTGTTTCTGCGGATAGAAGAAACAAACTTATGAAGAGGTTTCTTAATAACATACCTGTTTCCATTTTAAACGGTTGCTCCTGTAAAGTTAAATATTAACTTTGGAACCTGAATAAAGTTAGCTGATTTTTTTTTTGTCATTATTGTCCAGTGGTCTATCTCATTCATATTCAACGCATGGAGACAAAAATATAGTGAAATTGAGTAAACTGACAGATAGCAACAGGAGGTTTGGTGGAGGACGAGCCCCTGAACCTCCTGCCATCAACCAGGTGAGTTTTGTAAAGAGATATATAACTAAACGTGGTAATCCAAAGCCTATATTTGACATATGGAACACTGATGTGCAAATGTTCTTGTTTCCACTTGTATTTCATAGGGTGCAATCACCCAGCTTTCTGAGCAGATATCAACATTGAATGAAAGGATGGACGAGTTTACCTCTCGAGTTGAAGAACTTAATTCAAAGCTTACAGTGAAGAAACATCTACCCAGTCAACAGAATTTGGCTCTTCCAAACGATGCTTGTAATGGTTCCACACCTACGAATCTCTTTGTTTCTCAGTTAGGCAATGGTACTCTGATACCTCATTCTTCATCGTCAAACCAACTTGCAAAGGATTCCCCTATGATAGAAGAGGTCTCCCTCCCCTCCCTATATTTTTCATAGCTTGTTGGAATTAGATGTATTAGTACTGTTAACATTGTTTTAATACCAGTTTATTTAATAGCTCAAGAGTTCAAAGGGAATTTTTGAGACCTCAAAGACAGGCCATAACAATTTGATAAAAATAGCAGTGATCAGGGGTTGTCATGGATTTCCTCAAATAGAGTAGACATGTGGGTCACAAATTCGATCATGTTTGAGTTTATCTAGTCCAAAACAAATAAAAAGAAAATCAAGTAATTCAGCTCCTTTTCTAGTACAAGTAGTGTCACAATATAGTTAGCGTCTTAGCGATGTCCAAAAACAATGTTACTATATATCTATGAAATATCAAATCATATTTAGATTGGAAAAACCACATATCGAGTGTGAATAATTGCATGGTTTCATAAGTTAGTTTGATGCACCATTAGTATTCATGCACAAATTGACAAAACTGAAGGAACCAAATGTCACATGGTTTCAACAAGATGTACTTTTAGTATTCATGCACAAACTGACAAAATTGAAGGAACCAAATGTCAACGCCCCCCAAAAAAAGTAACCAAATGTCACATGGTTTCAACAAATACTGCCTCTGTTCCAAAATGTAAGACATTTAAATTTTGGCCTAAGTCAAACTTTTTTTTTTACTTTGACCAGATTATAGATATTTGCATTAACAAGATTTATTTGATATAACTAATTTGATGTTGTGGATGTTGCTGTATTTTTCAATAAGTTTGGTCAAAGTTAGAGAAATTTGACTTCTTACATTTTTGAACGGAGGGAGTACCATATAACTAATTGAACTCATGTGCACCTTCTGCAACATTCAGCTGAATTGCAGGTTAACAATCCCATACCTTCTCTTCAGAAAATAAAAAATCTGGCATAAAATGTTCCTGTGGCAAAGCTTCTTCATGACAGGACTCTTGAACTCGATTTTTCTTCTTCATCTTAGATATGTATTGTGCAAAGCCTAGGCTGAATGAATATGGTACTCTTGACTTTGCTAAATTTTAATGGTATAAGCAAGTTTTTTGGTTATTCAATATGTTGTGAAATTCTATTTAGTATCTTATTATAACACTTCATTTGTACATATCTTGACTTGAATTTCATGTTTGATGCTTTGTTTCCTAAGCAGATTATGAACATATCAAGAGGTCAGCGCCAAGTTATACATCAGCTTGACAATCTGACTAACCTGCTTCATGAGCATTTGGTCTTAACGCGACAAGCAAATGCCGCCAGCAGGAACGGAGTGCTGGATATTGACTCAGTCATCTGCCCACTTATTTGCCTGACAGTAGCCAGTGTTGGGTACTTCATGTTTAAAGGTCTCAGCCGGGGCTGACCAAAATGAATCAGCCCAAACATGTGCTCTGAGGCTTACCATCGGTTGGTGAAGTTCAGGAGGAAGCCAACCATCACAACTGATCTGCAATACATACCCCAGAGTTCAGATTCCATACTGATGTTCTCTCCTGCAAGCTAAAGATAGACAACCCACAAACGCTTACAGCAGGAAGACCATATCTAACAGCTTACAAGGTCCTAAGATAAAGTCATATACCATCACAATCAACAAAGCCTTCGTTTTTGAGGGAATTACTCACAAAAATGGTGTACCAGAGGCATATACTTTTCTGTAACGGATACTGGCTGTCCCCAGTATCAATAAATTTTGGAGATGATAATAGATTAATAATCCTCAGATAATGTCGATGAAATTATGAGAAAATCTTGCTGGAAATTGTTGTGTGTCTCATGTTTTCTGGCTCACCAAGTTCGCCTGGTCACAAGTCGCACCTGTATTCAAACAGGACGCTTTAATGAGGCGTTGCCTCTCCTCATTCTGAAACGAGCTACACAAGCTGGCATGTAACCATTAATGAGTCACAAATTCAGCTCCAAAAACACATAATCCGTTATGCATTACGGAAAGAACATCACGTTTTGCCCTTTTTCTTTTAGATGATGACATCGGATGCGCTGCTTCACCCAGAAAAAAAAGTTTTCGGCTGAACCCCCAAAAATAAAATTGCCCTCCGTAATAAATGGAAAAGGTGCGTCGTCGCAGAAGGAAACATAACCCCGGCCCAATGCGAAAGGGTACTTTTGGGCTTTCCGAACGGCCCACACTCTGCAAATTGCACCGGCCCGTCCGTTTCCTGTTGCAAAGTCCAAACCCAATGCGCTACCACAATTATAAATCTGTGGCATCCGGTGACGTCCGTCCGGAAGTCAAGTGCCGCCGCCCCTCTCCGCTCCGCCCCTCTCGTGCGTGATCCTAGCTAGGGTTGGTTCCCCTCTTCTCGCCGCTCTCGCGATGGACAAGGGCGGCGTCGCGGTTGCCCCGACCCCGGCGGGCTCCTCCGCTGCCGCGGGGAAGAAGGCCAAACGCTTCGACATCAAGAAGTGGAACGCCGTCTCCCTCTGGGCCTGGGGTACGGACGAATCGATACATGTCCTCTCCCCTTCTCGATTTTTTAAAATTATTTTTCGCTTGAATTCCTGCGATCTGACTCGATTTCGTCCTCGTTTGCGCTTTGCGCGCCCACAGACATCGTGGTGGACAACTGCGCCATCTGCCGCAACCACATCATGGACCTCTGTGAGCACGCCGCTCCGCCCCCTTCGATTTGTTTGTTATGGTTTTCTGCTTGTTGATCTGACCTCGCGGTGGCGTCGGATTTCGCGTTTGCGTGTGATGCAGGCATCGAGTGCCAGGCGAACCAGGCGAGCGCCACAAGCGAGGAGTGCACCGTCGCTTGGGGTACGATTCCCATCTGCTTACCCTTTTCCCCCCATTATTACCCTAGCGAATGCAGGGTTTACTTGCCGCTTTGAAGTCTTTTGTGGTGCGGTGACTAGTAGCGTTACAGTGGCTACTAGATTTGGTGATGGTTGTGGCTTGAAATTAGATGTGTTATTTGGGACCCATGGTGGAGTAGTTGGAAAGGGTTTGCTACTGGCAACTGGCAAGTGTTTGATCTTATTTATCACTGATGGTTTTGGTTGCCAAAGTCAAACACAGTAGTGAACTATAAGTACAGATAGACATCTACATGCTAAAATCAGCGTTGGTTTACATGTTGGTTTTTGTTTGACCTAGTGTGTAGCCTTTGACTATAATCTCCGAACGTTATCTCTGCCTAGTCTCCAACCTTTGGTGTCCTGGGATGTGTTGAAGGGGTTTACTTTGCTTGGAGCCAGGATCCTGGTTGGAACACCTAATTTTAGTTGCATAAGAGCAGATGTTACTGAGTAGCAGTTGTAATGCGTAGTTTGCCAGTTATAAGTACATGGATATGATTTATATGCTTTTAGTATAGTTATACCTTTAACTGTGTAATCTAACAAAAATATTCAGAGTGATGTATCAGATTGTTCTTGCATGCCATTCTAGTATAATGACTGAAGCGTTAGGAGGTCCTGTTATATCACACATCAGGAATCCAGTTCAATTTTAGGTGCTATGTGTTACCAAGTCACACAAATCATTCATAAATTTATGGAAATCATTGTCAAACGCTCATATGTGATCTTTTGCATGTTACCTCTTAATTTTGGACAGCTCTAATTTTGTGCTAGTCTTTGCATTTTGCATCACTTGTGTTGATCATGAATTACAGGATCCCTTTTTGATAAAGTAGTGATGTATTTTGGATGCTTTGGCTGATCTTATCTAGCCACATGTTTATTGGACCCTAAGTATGCATTGTAATCTTAGTTTTCCTCAAGAAAACAAGGCCACTCTATGTGACCAAACGTTCTTTTTGTGTCTTCCTCAACTGCAGCAAAATCTGGGCGGTAGCTGGACTTTTGTGATTATGTGTGTACTGTGATATTTCTCTCCTCAATCTTATCACTTGTTTGTTAATTGGATTCCCAGGCTGATTCTGATTGTCGATTTACTAAGCTTGCTTATTTTGTGCAGTATTGAAAGTTTTAATTCTTAACAGAGTCACTTGATTTCCAAAAAACTGATAAATATGATTGTGTTATCAGGAGTTTGCAACCATGCATTCCACTTCCACTGCATCAGTCGTTGGCTCAAGACCCGTCAAGTGTGCCCTCTAGGTCAGTATCCCTGTCAATTCTCTTTTGATCAATCTGATCGTTACTGATGCCTGGTCCACCTTGTCTCACCTTGTATGCAGACAACAGCGAGTGGGAGTTCCAGAAGTATGGTCACTAGATAGTAGTGGCTTTGGCATGAAGCTGCTTCATGTTTCAAGTAGTTTAGCAGTAGTCGTAACTGATGATTCTGAAGAAGGCTATGGATGGTTAATGTTTCTGAAGCTCGAATTTTGGTTTAAACCGTCCTTAAGGCACTGTTCAGCAACTCTTTCCTCGCTTTAAGTTGTAGAGGGATGTCTCTGTTTGCAGAAATTAAGTAGCATTTGGTGTGTATAGCAATGTGTGGTTCTCCTGTTCCCTTTATCTGCATACGAATTTGCGATGTTTGAGCTACACAATGAAATGGCATCAACTTTAGAGAGAAATTTGCAGCGAAATTCCACAATTTGACTAGATGAAGCACCGGGCCTGCGTAAATTTCCGATCTCCATCTTCAGCAAATCAAACTGGTTCTGACGCTAAACTGGCACGCATTTGTTTTGCTATTTCAATCATTGTCCAAAAGAGTCTTCGCTGGCGACGATTATGCGATTATAAGCTGGATCAAATGAGCTGTTGCATTATTTTTTTTATTCCATCCAAGAGAATGCAGTTATAACTGCGATGAATATATACGGTTCGACACGGCGGATCTGCCACAAAAGCTCGCACATCAGAGGTAGAAAAGGAGAAACAGTAGTCACCGCTCACATTCACAAGGACAGTATAAAGGCACTGAACAAGTAAACAATGATAGCATTTGAAACTTTACAACAATCAATTTGAACATTTCATATTTCTAGATAGGCAAGCACCACTACAATTGCCCCATTCGAACAAACCAATTGAATATACCTTAGTAACATTCCACACTTTTCATCAGAGCAGTCATTTATGCCGCAACTGTGTTTCTCTTGGTGACAGTGTATGGGTTGGTCTCGAGCAGATTCTCCAGGGACTTCGCCTTCCTGCTTCGCACCCGGCCAGCCTCCTTAAGCAGCTCCCCAAGTCTCCGCTTCTCGTCGTCGACGTCTGGGTTAGCGGTACCCAGCTTCTCCTCGCGCATTCCAACAACATATTCCAAGATCTCAATGGCCTCATCCAGTCTGGTAAACAAAATGTGAATATTAACTGATAGTTAGCCGTGAAAATGAAACACAAACTGTTAACATTATCAGGATACAAGGGTGCTAATGGGTGATATTTCTTCCCTGTGGTAAGTTTTGGAAAGTGATTCAGGAATATAGCATTGTTGCTTCAGGAAACTGATCTAGCCAGCTAAGTTAGTGCTGACATCAATGATCCAGCCAGTTGTTGTTCAGATTACAAAGCTAACAGTAAGATAGCATTGTTGCTTTAGAATTCTGATCCAGACAGCTAAGTTAGTGTTGACATTTCTGATCCAGCCAGTTGTTGTACCCTTCTACTCAGACTATAAAGCTAACAGTCCACATGTCTTACAAAGTAGCATGAAGTTTCCACACATACAACTGGGAGAAAAAACAAATAGATAAAGGGAAAGTAAGACGATAAAGTATGTACAGCCCTTCTTTACAGAACAGACAGCGAAAAGCAACTAAAGATGACGCAAGATGGCCCTACTCCAATTAAATTGATCCAACTTTATTAGCAATCAATATCCGATCAACTAATTCGAGTAGCAAAAGCTGGTTAAGATGCCAATCATGTGCCTAGCTGGAAGAGGAGATGACTAATACCAAAGAATTCCGACTTACTAGTGTACCTTTACCCTACACACCACATACTATTTCCAGGAAATCACTTAACAGAAAGCGTGTACCTTTACCCTATACACCACATACTATTTCCAGGAAATCACTTAACAGAAAGCGAATCATTATGCGGCCGCACGGACAAATCATCAACAGCTAATTGAGACAACAATATTGAGTAAGGAGAAGTAGGGAGCTTACCGGCCCATTGCATCATAAGTTCCAGCAAGATTGCTGTACACTCCTAAAGTATCTGGATGATATGGCCCGTATTCTTGTTCCAGAACAGTTCTGGCTTCCTCAAACAGTTCTGCAGCTTCATTTATTGAGTATCTTTGAACACATGCCAACCCCATCTGGTTCAGGGCAATCCCAAAGAAGGCAGACTTCTTCTCACCACAAGTGCGGAGCTTCGCAATCGCACTCTTGAAGGAATCGTAGGCCTCTCCGTAATTGCCCAGAATATAGTGCAGAACACCCATCTGAGCCTCTATTCCAGCAATTGTGCTCTGTTGGCCGGCCGAATTGTTGTACATTTTTAAGGCCTTCTGAAGTAACTTGAGTGCTTGTTCATGCTCATTCATTGTCTCATATATGGCTGAAACATCAGTTAAACCAGTGGCAATTTCTTCTAGAGAAGTTCCTGGAATAGGTTTCTGGTAAATCTTTAGGGCATTTTCACAGTAAGATTTTGACTCCCTCAGCTTCCCTGTCTTGTTGTACAGATCCGCTAGACGCACAAAAACAGAAGCCACAGTTGCATGATTCTCTCCTTTGCTGGTCTTGAATACCGTAAGAGCTTTCTGATAAGCAAACACAGCCTCATCATATCGACCCAAGGAGAGGTAGATATCACCAATGCTGCAATCCACTGAGGCCACCTCTGTCTCCTGACCATTGGCTACCATGGCCATGCTAGCCATCACTAGATGCTCCAGGGCAGCTTCATGGTCGCCCTTGGTGTCACAAATTAGACCCATCAGCCTCCTATCAGCTGTTTCTTCTAGTGAGGCTGGCTCGCCGTGTTCCCTGTGTATGTCAAGGGCCATCTGACACAGTCTTTGTGCTTCATCGAGTTGTAATGCCTGCACATGGGCTTCAGCTAAGTACCGGCAAGTTTCTCCAACCCTTGGGTCTTGCTCTCCCAATGTTTGCTTCTGAATTTCAAGCCCAGAAGCATACCATTGCAGTGAGAGTGCAGTCTGACCTAGCATGCCATAGGTGTCCCCCAACTGCATGCAGCCAGAAAACTTTGCAAGAGCATGCTCCTGACCTTCCTCGATTACAGGGATCTCGAGGGATCGCTGCAGCACAGGGACAGCCTCTTCATATTTTCCCAAGTTGCAGTAGATTGCTGCAACAACATGCAAACTCATCACCAAGTTTAAGCTCGGCTTTCCACCAGCACATTTCTCAAATGACTTGGTGGCACGGAGAGCATATTTCAATGCCCGCCGTGGATTTTCCGAGGCAATCAAGTCTCTTGCATGTTTGAGAAGAAATGGACCAAGGTCTGGATTATCAAGTCCAGCATCTTCTGTTCCATTCTGTGGATTGGCATTTGATTTCCGCCGACGGCCAACTCGGCTTGCTGGTTTGCTGACCTCGCTCTCGCCATCCTCAGTAGACGCCTTTCCATTAGGGCCAACAGAGGCATCAGACTCGAGCTGTGATTTTGAGGCCTTCTTCGACTTCTTGGACGAATTGGAAGACTGCGCCTTGACTGGGGTCCCATTCTCTGCAGGAGGGAGCGCATTGGTAACACTTCCGTTCTCCTCTTCCTCCTCAATCACCTTCATGGCCTCCATCTCCCCGGCAACAAGGTGGCGAAGTTCTGAGTCAATCCTTGATTCCTCCCCATCAGAGCCGAAGCTCTCACGTGATGGGGACCCACCCTCACTTGAGCTCTCCATCTCACACACATTGTTGTAGAGCTGCTCAATTGAGGGCTCCCCAGCACCGGAACCCTCAACATGCATCTCAAGTGCCTCGCTTTGCATGCTTGCCGCCATTGTTGAAGCTGCCGTCGACTTTGGAGCGGACAGATGCTCGTTGTTTTGAGAGGAATTCACCCCGTTCAGCGCCTCCTCTGTGACAAGCCCATCCACTGTAATTCCAGGCATCTTGGGCGAAAATTACGCCAAAAACGTTCTAATCCCGGAAACCGAAGCAGATGGCTAGCTCTCCAGCTCTCCACCCTGGAAGAAATGGAACAAAGTTATTAAGGTGACATGTAGATGATTCAAAATTGAACCCGTACGAACCAATTAACGAATAAACTTCCACATTAGCTAAGCTATTAATGCCGAACAATCGGGCAACACAACATCAGATCGGATTTATTCATACAATGGAACGAAACGCACAAAGCAATACCAACAAAATTGCAACTTTCGGCAGCAGAGGCATCAGGAGGAGGGGCAGAATACCAATTCGCAACAACCAAGCGGGATCCCACTCCCCCGACCATGCAAAGCTCAAATTGCCGCCCACACCAACGCACCCCACCAGGCCAAACCGCGGAAAAATAGCAGCAAGGGGAAGTTGAAGACGCGGCAATCGGGTGGATCTGGGTGGCCTCACCGTGATCAGCGCTCAGCAGCTCGATCCACGCGGCATTTGCACGTGCGCCTGCCGGCCGCGGTGGAGGGGGTCGAGCAGCTCGTGCGGCGGGGAGGCCGATGGAGGAATGAACCGTCAGGTCCGTTGCGGGAGGAGGAGAGCCTGGTAGGAAGGTTAGGAAGAGGTCGGGGGAGGCTGCCTTGCCATAGGAGGTGGTGACGGTGGGGAGATGAGAAGACGAGTGCGGCGGAGGTGGGGCAGGGGGAGAAAATGGCTCGCGCCTCGGTGCAATCGGACCGGAGTACCGGACCACAAATGAGCCATCCCACGAGCGGGCAGGGGCATTTTGGTCAATCTCGACAGGTGCGTCCGGAGTCGATTGCGAGAGAGAAGGTCCAAACCCAAAGGGAAAAGAAACGGGTGGTAAAATACCGGATTGTTTGATCCACAAATGACAAATCATCGGTTGCTTAGGCTAAACTGCAAGCATCCATTGCTTCATTTTCTACTTCTACCTGTGCTCTGTTCAATTGCATCCATAATGCCTTATTGCCTTTCATTGATTTTATTTATGTCCAGCATTTCGTTTAACAAAGCCTATTTATAGGACAATTTGGTCTCCAGACTCTGATGCCGTCTTCAAATCTAGATTCTAGAGTAGCTATCAGTTCTAAACAAGGCTCAGGTTTCAAGTTTTCATCAGATTCCAATTTTAAGAATGGCATGGTACTATGGTAGCAAATCTTCAGGGATTCTATTCTATGGCTGGATAGGATGGATTGCATCAAGTGGTTTTCAGAAAGCGGCGCCCTGCCAACTTGCCTTTGCCTATCTATCCATCAGTCCCGAGTCCCAACTCTTGCAAACTCTCTCCGATGCCCATTGATGTTGAGCACCGACTTGTTAATCAGGGCACAGTATCGTTCTCCTGTGTCATCACGGAACATGTTTGTGTTTTCCTTTTAGGAAATACAGGGTGCGCGGTTGGTAAAACGAAACCGGCCGGCCACGTCTTGCTATGTGTGGCTGCGAGCGACATTTCTCGTTGGAATTGAGCACCTCAACTACCGATCAAAACACCTGTCAGGATTAAGATCGAAATTACGAGGAGACGGAGAGGGACATGGGGATTAAAGAGATAATGTTGTGGTTGTGGAGGAGGGAAAGAAGCCAAGTGCACACCTCTGTCTGTCAATGGTTGTGAGTTGTGACTAGAGGAGCGAGTGCACAACAGCGATGTAGCATCCCCTCCATTGGTCGGCACATCAATGGTCATTTCCACACCAATTGATGCAATCTGTTGCAGGTATTGCAGCTGCAGTGAACCAAATCCCCACAGGAGATCTCACAATGTTCTTGTTCACACTTCACAGCATCTCTTGTTATACACCAAAGTTGGGTAGCACCGTTTTCGTATGGGTCTGTGCAGGTAGCGTATGATTGGAAGATCCTTTGGTAGAGCTGTTCTCCTTTTTATTTTTGCATGTCTGAAGAAAGGTCAGGAATTGGCTTTGCTGTTTCGGTTGTCAGTAGGAGGAGAGAAGGTGCAGCTAGCCGCGGCGGCAGCTGGCCAGAGTGGACGTTCGGTTGGCACGAAAGCGACGGGGCGGCGGAAACGAAGGTTGTCGTGTTGCCATTGACGCTTAACAAACATAAACAACGCACTAGTTGCAGCCGCGCGCGAGGGGAGGACAGGACGGCAGCTTCAGGGTAGGCGAGACTTGCTCGTCACCGACCGGCCGGCGAGCTCGATCGGCCGCCGCTTTTTTCTGGCTGGCTGGCTGGCCGCGCGGAGCGGATGCCCGGATGGATTTCCCTGAACCACCCCCGTCCGAGACGGACGCGTCCGCCGTCGCATCAGCATCACCCGCGTTGGGTCGAGGACTCGAGGTGGACGGACACGCGTACTGTACCGTTATTATTCCACAATGGAAGGGACGGCGTGATGGTGTGAATCCGTCGGCGTAGATGGCATGTAGTGGTTGGTCAATGCCTGTGATCCTCGCGCTGGACGGCCTGTACCGGGCGGCCGGCGCGATGATTTATCGCGCGCCACCGATGGCCCGTGACACCGGCGCGCGGGCCTCCGTCGTCGATCGGCCGGCGTGGCGTGGGTCACGACAAACCGGACGCGTCGCGTTTATGGTCGTTGTGCTGGTGAAATGGTGTGGTCGATGAGGTCTTTGATGGATTGGTGCGTCGACGTTACTGAAGGGAAAACAAAAGGTTAACAACCGGTCGGATCGGTGCCGTTGGGTTGTCCTTTTCCCGTCAGCAAACTGCACCCAGGGTGATAAAAGTAGAGAAGGGGAAAAATACTACTAGGATATGAGAGCGCACGCTGCAGCTAGTTTCTTCTCTGAAGACGTGCAGCTGCTGGAACAGCAGTTGATCGCTTGATCGGCTGAAAGTGAAAAGCGATGCAAGCGGCGTGTTCTTGAATCCTGACTTGGTTGTGGACGAGACGCGACGGACTGCGGCTTGCCGGATCCCGCTCCCGTTCCGGCTCCAGATGCGTCTTCCGGTCACCGAATGAATGCCGTGCTGGTGCGCTGATGCCTCGTCCTCGGCGCGGGGATCGCGCTTTGGCCTCCGTGGCGCCCCGAATGGCGCGCCGTGGACTCGTGGTACAGGACAGCGCGCCGTGAGTCGAGCCCGTGCCCCGTAGAGCCGGCCGGCACGCTGGAATCTGAGGCACATGGCCGTGTGCCGTGCGCGTGCGTACGGGGGAGCGCGTGTGATGAAGCGGCCCCGGCCCCGGCATGCCATCTCGCGGCGAGGAGAGGCGAGAGGGAGAGGGCGGCGGGGACGTGTATGACCCGCTACAACTATACATCGCGCGCGTGACAGATAAACCTGTCGTCAGTCGCTGCCAGGTGGATCCCACAAGTCAGCATCGCTACTCGTCACCAAATCCCTGTGCTCGCCGCTGCAAGGTTAGGGTCGGGGATTTCGAGGTTTGGGGTTTAAGGGTTGAGGTAGTCGCCAATTAGGTCCCGGCTATAGATAAAGGGTTTTGGATAGAAGGGAGCTGATGGTGATAGCGGGGTGTGGGCGAATGACGAGGAGACGGACGCACTGATCTTGTGTGGTGGGAGATATTTAGTAGGTGGGGATATGGTGACGAACTCCTTAACTTAGGATGGCGGTAGGTTGTGACGGAGGATTTGATGGCGAGAGCCGTTATAGATGGTATAAGATTGCAGCATGTAGGGGAGCAAAGGAGAGACGGCATGGAGTACGAATAAGAGTGTGGATGTGCGCTCAAGTGTGCAAACATGGAGGAAACACATGGCGCGAGAGAGGCGGTAGAGGAGGAGAAGGAGATGTGCCTGGGAGCTCCTACATGGCTTGTGGAAAAACTCCAAAGCCTGTTAATCCTATTTAGCTGACTATTCTAGCCAACAATTTTTTAGCGCGGGTGTACTTCATCATTTCCTTACACATGCAACAATCTGCGGACCCTCTTTTTAATATCTCAGGTAGGCTAATTCGTATAGAATTCGAGCGCAAAAGTACCAGATTCACGAGCATGAACCATCAAATTTAAATGTGAGAGTGTTGAAGTAGTATGACTAAGATGTTGAATGAGTGCATTCGAAATATTGAACAATTACAATTTTAAATGTTGAACTCCCGCTCCACGGTTGATACTCTGTTCCGCTGGCTGCTGCTACTCCACCATATTTTTCAAATAATGGAAGTCATGTACTCCTCCATTCTCTTTTGATAGTTCTATTTCACCTTAGCACAATGACCACTTATCATTCATTTAATCATGCCGTTAGCTATTTCTCATAAACAAGTGATTCATTAAGTTCGAGACTTCTCGATACCCACGCAACCAATATCACGTGGGAGAACGATGCATCATGCATCCGATCTGTGACAACCATTAAAAGGATAAATAGTCGAACTAAAATAGGACTATCAAAAGAGATTTTTTCCGACTTGGAAATATGCCTATTAAAATAGAATGGAGGGAGTATTACACAAAAAGGTCGTGGGAGATATATAAGTTTTCTTGATGCGTGAGATAACCATTGAGAGGATAAATATTTGGATTGAAATAGAACTGTCAAAAGATATTTTTTTGAATTTGATAAAAATACCTATTAAAATAAAGAGAATGAGAGAGTATTATTAGAAAGAAAAACTCGCGGGAGATATATAGGTTTTATCGGCGTGTGTCAGTATGTTTTTTTTGGATTGGGTGTAACAAGGACGCACACGACGCACCGCGCGTGTTGGGATGAAGATGATGCCGTTCATGGGCTGTTTCTTTGTCGGGCCGCGTGAATAGATGATATGTAACTTTCTTTCGCCCGGGCGGGGAAGAAGCCAGCGCTTTTTCAAGACGGGCCCGCGAGAAATGGGAAGGAATAGCTGGGCCATGCCTGCCGTTGACAATATTCGGATCAGGCCCACCTCGATGACTACTGCAGCTAGCCTTTTTGGTGGATAGATTTTGTCTTTTTTCTTGGATTTTCAGGCCCACTTCGCTAGAAACTACTCGGATTGCATCGCGTAGCTGTTTTGATAGGCCCAAACCGGCCCAAGCGGTTAATCCGGATGCGATGAAATCAGGTGGCGAGTTTTCTAGTTTTTTTTTTTTTTTTCCCGTTCTCCGTTTTCTTTCACCGGGGGAGAATCGCTCACGCCGCCCACCTCCCCCATCTCCCTCCCCCGCACGTCGCAAACCCTTCGTCGCCACCACCGCCCTCCCGCCGCGGTTCCCCTCCACGCGCCAGCGCCGCATCCCTTCTCCGGAACCCTACGTCCCGGCTACCTGCTCCCACCGCTGAATCCTCGGGCGCCCTGTTGTGGTCTCTGCCGCATCCACCTGCCTTCGCCGTCGGGCGTCGCGGAGTGCCCTCGCCGCAGCCGGGGGCGCGGCCTGTTGCGGGGGCCGAGGCCGCCTCCTTCGCGGTGCGTCGTCACGGAGGGTATTTTCCCTTTCCACTCCCTCTCCTAAGGATCGGTCACGTTCGGCTTGTTTGGGATTTGGACCGTTGAGCATTCTAGCAAATCTAGGGTCCCAGTCTATGACCGAAATCGCCTCATGGATCCTAATCCACGGTCACGTCGAACACCTAGGAGATTTCTCTTTTCACTAGGGCAATTTCACTATACACATTGGAACAGGTCGTTAGGGTTTTATGATGCAGGTATTTAACGACCCTGATATCCGTACGAAAATGCCACTATATTTTCTGCAGTTTTGCGTTTAACAGGCGCAGTATGTCCCTGTTGAAATTTTGTTTTAGCTATTTCAGAAAAAATGCCACACTGTGATTTCATGCATGTAATCTAAACGAACTTTACCTGCATGTTAGCAGTCGATGTGGCATGTTGGTTAATGTACTCTTGTCAGATTCGAAAGGATCCAGTGTATCTTAGACTCCAGCTGGGAGCTCGTTATTTGTCTAAGTATTCGTGTGACAATGCTGTCATATATGACAAGTTATTTATTACGTGCTGCCAACTGCTGAGCACAAATCCTTTCTTTGTTTCTTATTTAAGCTTGAATCAAACTCAGTGCTTCAAAAGTCGGCTGCTTAGCCCGCCTAGGCTCCAGGCCCTAAGCCCCACCCTCACACGCATAGTTTCCTTGTGACCTAGCCTGCCTAATCAGCGATCAGGCACAAGGTACCAACCTGCTGCTCGCCTAGCGTAGTACTTTCGAAAACACCACGTTTTTCCGAAATTTTAAAAATAGGGGGGGGGGGGAGGCAAAAATAATACTGTCCTGGAACACTTATCAGATTTGTTAAATAGAATGTTACATTTAAGTATAATCTAAATTTTCTGTTTAAAATGCAAGTCTGTTAGATTCTTGTGAGGTATTTAGTTTTTTTCCTTTTCCCCTCCATAATATTTTTTCTTCTAAAGTGTTGCATGCTCAGCAATCTTCTGTTTTTCCATGTAGAACAAAATCGGCAGTGCGTATGGGCTTCATGCACTTCTTTTGGAAGTTCTGCTTTATTTCATAGTGGATTGTAGACCAGAACCTGCCAATTTGCCAAAGCAATGCTGATGGACCCTCCTGTTATGCAAGTGGACTGCCAGTTGCAAAATGATGTGGAAAAAACATCATCCTATGATAGGAAACTGACCACCTCACACGGTGATTATGGGTGGACAGGCTCTGATGTCCACCCAACAAATGATGCAATAATCTGTAACCCAGTTGAGGTAGTTGAGGTTAACAATGCTTCTCAAATGGGCATAGATGATGTATCAGATTCTTCTTCCAAAAGATCTCCTATTAATTTGGGCGATTTGCCTCAGGGGACAGAACAAATAAAGAAGAATGGCGACGTTTCTTACTCCAATGATGTAAAGCTTCAGTTGAATGTAAGTACCGAAAATAATAATGGCTTGCAAAGTGATGATGGCAACTTTAATAAACAAAGTTTCTGTAAGGAGGATAGGCATCATCCTCAGGAAATCATACATCATCCTCCCACCACAATCTCGTTACCAAGTTCATGCAAACTCAATGGAGATGCCATGCCTTCTCAAGAAGAGAAAATAGCAGAAGACCATGTCAAAGTGGATGGAAATGTTGATGCACTAAGTAAAGAAGTCGGAGCTGACTTGATAGGATGTCATGCAGGGCAGAAAGAATTGCAGTGCCCGCTACAAGATCTATCAGAAATAGCCTGCAGTATTGATTTAGCACGTAATAAATCTTCTCCACAGGAAGAGACCAATACGTCTGTTTCACCATTAAATGACACAGGCCATAATGTTGATAACAATAGTTGTAATGGTGATACCAATTATAAAGGAGAAGAGCTCGATATGGGGAACTCTGGAGATGAAGATCATGCTGTAGCACTTTGGGTGAAGGTATACTTTTCTTTATTTAACCTTATAGTTGTAGATTCTTTTTTTGTGTTATATGAGGAGATATTTGTCATGTTTAAGGTCCATTACCTGTACATTTAACAGGTACACCATGTACTGCTGGGGTTGTGAACTCATAGCTATGCATGAATTTTTAACTGTAGCCTAAGTTAACACCATCTTTCGGTTAAACAATACAAGATTTGAATGATTCATGTAAAGTCTCTTCTTTAGTTCCTGTTATTAGTCCTACAAAAAGGTAACATGAGATCAAGGTGGAAGTCTTGACTAGAACGATTAGGTGGGGCTTCTTTTCATACGTGGTCTTAGAATGAATACCTTCCTGTGGCCTAATAAACATTTTTTCTTAGTAATTTCCATATCACGTTTCTTCATGATTCTGATAGAATTTTGTGATATAGATTCTGCTGGATTTCCCCCCTAAAATTGGTACACTTGCTTTCTTCTGTTTAGATAAATAGTGTATAAAGATGGGGACATGGGGTTTGCTGAAACTCAAACGATCATTTTATGTACAGTTGTACACAAACACTGAGCTTTAGTTACTGCAGGAATATGTTCCCCTTTTATGCATAATGAAAACAACATATCTGGTGCTATTTAGTAGCAAAAGTGAAAAGGAGAACTTTTGTTTGCTGATTCTTGCAAGATCAACAAGCTTGACATGCTAATACTCTGATGATATTTTTTGCTACCTTTTGTTTGGGCACATCGAGAGTTTTCATTTTCTCCAGTATCTTATCTATGAACTTGTTTTACTCTTTTCATGTGAAAACAGTGGAGAGGAAAATGGCAAACAGGAATTCGATGCTGTAGAGTAGACTATCCTTTAACTACTGTAAAGGCAAAACCAACACATGACAGGAAGAGCTATATTGTTGTTTTCTTCCCACGGACAAGATCTTATTCTTGGGTAGACATGCTACTTGTTCTTCCGATAGAGGAATGTCCTTCACCACTTGTCAATGGAACTCATCGTAAATGGAGAAAGCTGGTGAAGGATTTGGGCGTTCCTCGACGATACATCATGCAGAAACTTGCCATTTCAATGCTAAATTTAAGTGATGAGCTTCATATTGAGGTTGGTTGCGTTCTTACATGTTTTTTCTTACTTTTTGGCTCCATTGTTATTGTTGACACAGTTTGTATGTTTATTAGGCTGTAATTGATAATGCTCGGAAAGCCACAACTTGGAAAGAATTTGCTCTGGAAGCCTCTTGCTGTACAGATTACACTGATCTTGGGAAGATGCTCGTCAAACTTCAAAATGTAAATCTGAGAACCTTGTTTCATGTGGATATTTCATGGAGCATCTCGTCAACTTTGCGGTGCTTCTTACCTTTGATGATTTTTAACTCTCTTGATCTTTTCTCATGTCTACTGATTGTATTATGGAATTTTTTTTCCATGTGACTAACTAACTATGGCCTATCTCTTGATGACCTTACATGCCTACTTGTTTTGTATCCTCAATGGCAGTAAATTAAGTAGTATATTTCTGTCGACGCCTACACACCATTTTCCCTTAGCGTTTACTGGATGAACCATAGTCAATCATGTGTACCGTATGCAGTTATCTTATCTAGGATGTATTACAGAATTCTGCTATGACAATCCCCATAACATGAAATAGAGCCTGCAAATAATTATTACCATAAGCATCATCGTCAACAACAAAGCCTTTAATCTCAAGCAAGTTGGGGTATGCTAGAGATGAAACCCAACAAGGGCCATAAGAACCAGAGAGACAGACAGAAAGAAAGAACATCGCTTTCTTTCCTACATCTTGCATTTATCATAATTTTATCCTAGACAGTCTTCCTCCTCCTAAAAAAAAAATACCTGGAGCTTTATATTAGATATTGGTGGAATACCAGGCGGTACTAAGAGGCTAAGAGCAACCTTCCTTTTTATGCAACAATATTAGGATTTGTTTTTTTTTTAAATCTCAACCAACCTAGGAGGAACTAATATGAAGTAATAGGGCCTAAAAGAAGAGGACTCAAACCTAGTGTGTACATTACAACTGTCACCAACTGAGCCTGCTAACACTTAAGGAAATTACCAAGCCTTAAATTCTTTCTATGCAAAACTAAATGATCATCATCATCATCAGTCGTTTGGGTGATTGCTTAATCTCCAGCATGCTGATGTTACTTATCCTGATATTTTTTTAATCCATCTATACGAAGGCAATTCATATAGGACTAGTTTTTCATGTCTCCCTTGAGGTCAATAGATCTTCTATTATTAGTACTCCCTCTGTCCCCAAATATAAGGCACACACGCATCTAAAACCCGTCAACTGTTTCTATGTGATGTTTCTCAGCATTGTTTCACCTTAATCGTTTAATTTCAGATGATTCTTCCGGACTACATAAGCTGCCAATGGCTACAAAATCTTGACATGTGGAAACAAAAATGTATGAATGCAAAGGATGCTGAGACTATTGAAATGCTTTATGAGGTACAATACATTTTTATTCTCCTTCGTCTGCATCATTTGTTTGGAAGGTTGTGATTTAGTGGTTGTTCAGCTCGAAGGTTAGCTTTGCCATTCTTAAGCTTAGGCACATGGACCACAATTTCTTAGATAGGTATATGGATTGTTGCCTCAACTGTGGCATGTAATATCACCCTGATATGTGCCATAGACTTGTTTTTAGACTACCACAAATTTGGCTTGCTACCCTTTCGTAAGCCTAATAATTGATGTTTCCTAGATTAGTTCTTTTGCTAACTTCCCTCATTTGTGGCTGCCGTTTTGTTTGTGGATTTATCTATACTTATTGCAAAGTGGGCCATGAACCATAGAGGCCCTTAGATTTAAAGACTGCAAAAAGGGTGTGTCGGCCCATGGATCTGCCCCTAAACTTTTGCCTTCATGGGGCACAATCCAACCGGAGCCCAATATCCTCACCTGCTTTTCGTTGCGGTCTTATCCCTTCGCAAGACCTAACCCCCCCCCCACCCCCCCCACCCGGTTATTTGTCGCCACCGTCTCATTCTTTCTTCTCTAGCACATCCAGATCTGGCAGACTGTGGCCACGGCGGCGCGTGGGGAACGTAGGGGGCTGGCGGGACAAGCAGAGGTACACTGCAGACCATTTTGTTAGGGGCGCTTACGGCTTTGTGGTCTGCAGCGATAGCGCGTGGCAACGGCTAAGGCAGATCTGCATCTGCTCGCAGCCATGGATCTTGGTTTCTTGCTCAGTGGTTCTGTTGCATAGTTGAGGGGGATGAGCAGTCATGATTCTTGTTGGGAATAGAACGGATGTGGAGATGGATAGGATTTATGCCTCTTTGTGTGGAGTTTACCAGCCTTTGTTTCTTGGATTATTTTTCTTTTTAACAGCTAGCTGGTTCATGGATTCTCCACAATTGCTTGCCTAATCTTCTCTTGCTTAGTTAAATTCCTTTCTGCTAGTAGAGATCTTTCCTCTTTGGTCAGTGTTTACTGACTGCTGTGTAGAGATTTGTCATCAATGGGTTACCCACAAGGCCTATCTGGTTCCATGAAAATAGGTTCTGGCCATGCGTGGCAAATACATGGGTGTATCTAACCAGCCCAGTTGCATCTACTTTCTTTGATGATTACCTCTGTTTTAATTGTTCCTAATATGTTATTGGATAATGTCTTGTTTCTCTATGTTTTACATTCCAACTTCTTTACTTCATTGCGTTCTTAGAAATACCTAAGTTATTTGGTGGCTAGGAATAGGATTCTGTATGCTAACCCTAGTTATTCAGTGAAATACTTATGGTTGTGTTAAAAATCATTCGAATTCCTCACACAAGATCTGCAGAAGCACTCGTAGTTTTTGCCCTACAGATTGTTTTTGTGACTTGTGGCTATGTGTTTCTTACCAAATTCATCTGAAACATAAGGTTTATGCATTTTTAGGTGGCTGCATGTTTTTTCTACTACATGTATGCATACATTGTTCTAGATTTAGTGGTAGAAACGGTGTTTAGATGACATAATTAAAATTTTAAGATTTGACTGGTATTTTTCTTTGTATATGCATATGTGCTACATTTAAGGTGAACCTACAAAGAGCTTGGTAACTCTGTTTTCTATGTGTTGATTTTGGTTATTTAGCCAATTGACAATTTTTTATTTCAAAACATCAAGCCTTGTCATTCATTGTAGTATATTTTTTAATCACAAGTAGAATCCTCTCTGTGTTACAACAACTAGATCATTTCTTGACAAACAATTGTTAAATTACGCTCTATCGTGACATCCCTTTAGTATCATCAGGTATGTCAAAAATGCAATTGGTGTTATGTAATTTGATTTTGTTGAAGCAACTGGATTCATTCTTAATTTTTCTTTACTGCTGAGATATGGTAGTCTTTGTGTTTTTTCTGCACTATTTCCAGAGTTCCGGTGTCTAATATTGATTATTCCCTGTTACTTAATTTTCTTATTCTGATGAAAGTGTAGCCAATCGTTTTTATTTCCTCTCTTCTTCAACAGGAACTTAGGCAGTCTGTTCTTTGGAGCAAGGTTGAGGAATTGCAGAATGCATCAGTGCAGCCTGAATTAGTCCCTGAGTGGAAAACATGGAAACAAGAAGTCATGAAACAGTACTTTCCATTGCATCCTGCTGGTAATGTTGGCAACTTTGAGAAAAACAATTGTTACAATGATCCAGCTTTAGATCAACAAGTTAGTAGAAAGCGTCCAAAACTTGAAGTCCGCAGAGGAGAGACACAAATTTCACACATGGGGGAGGTTGGCCAGACTGCAAAAGAGGACCCAAACCCAAATAATCTTCCTAGTAACTCTGTCATGCATGAAACTGTAGGTGCATTGGAAGTAATAAATCAGAATAATGCTGGCACATTCCCTGGAAATTCTGGTGCCAATGAGACCACAGCATCCGGTAGTGCCAATCCAGCTTTGCAGAATGCTAGACTTGAGTTAGATTCATTCAAGAGTTCACGGCAGTGTTCTGCATACATTGAAGCAAAGGGAAGGCAGTGTGGTAGGTGGGCAAATGATGGTGATATTTACTGTTGCGTGCACCAAAGTATGCATTTTCTTGACCATTCTAGGGAGGACAAGGCACTTACTGTTGAAGCTCCATTGTGCAGTGGTATGACTAATATGGGTAGAAAATGCAAGCATCGAGCTCAGCATGGTACTACTTTTTGTAAAAAGCACCGCCTCCGGACAAACTTGGATGCAATGCACCCTGAAAATCTGTTGGGTTCATCTGAGGTACCCCATATGAGGGAAGAATCTCCGAATAAGTGGGTAGAAGAAGTTTCTAAGTCACAAACAATGTACAGCGTAGACTCTGAAACAGATAAGAATGTCCAGGCTGCTATGCAAGTGAAATTGATGCCCACTGTGGCTACAGAGATCTCAGGTGAAAAAGCTTGTGCAACGGAGAAAATTGATCTGTGCACTGCGTCAACTTCCATCACAAATACTGATGATGTTCCTCTTTGTATTGGAATTCGCTCTCATGACAGTATTGTTGAGTGCCAAGATTATGCCAAGCGACATACTCTTTACTGTGAGAAGCACCTTCCAAAGTTTCTTAAACGTGCCAGGAATGGAAAGAGTCGACTTGTTTCTAAAGATGTCTTCGTCAATCTTCTGAAGGGTTGCACATCAAGGAAAGATAAAATTTGTTTACACCAAGCTTGTGAATTTCTTTATTGGTTCTTGAGAAACAACCTTTCTCATCAACGCACCGGTCTTGGTAGTGACCATATGCCCCAGATACTGGTTGAAGCGTCCAAAAATCCAGATGTTGGACAGTTTTTGTTGAAGTTGATATCTACTGAGAGAGAGAAATTGGAAAATCTCTGGGGCTTTGGTACAAATAGATCTAAGCAAATCTATTCTGAAAACAAAGAAGGATCTGCGGTGTTGTTGCATGAAGAGGGAGCTAATCTTTCATCCGGTCCGAAGTGCAAAATTTGTACTCATGAGTTCTCTGATGACCAAGCTCTTGGATTACATTGGACATCTGCCCATAAAAAGGAATCCCGGTGGCTGTTCAGAGGTTATTCTTGTGCTGTATGCATGGAATCGTTTACCAACAAGAAAGTTCTTGAAAGACATGTGCAGGATGTTCATGGGGCTCAATACCTCCAGTATTCAATTCTCATTCGATGTATGTCATGCAACAGCAATTTTTTGAACACAGATCTGTTGTACCCACACATAGTTTCTGATCATGCCCAACAGTTCAGGCTTCTTGATGTCCCTCAACGACCTAACGGTCGATCTGTTCAACAAACAGAAGGGACAAGTGGTATGCTCCTTTATGATAATCACAACGTTGAGAAGGATGATGGCTCACAGAAGTTCGCCTGCAGATTATGCGGGCTCAGATTTGATCTTCTACCAGATCTTGGCCGCCACCATCAAGTCGCTCATATGGACTCAAGTGCTGTGGGCAACATTCCACCGGGATGTGGAAAGTATCAGCTTAACCGTGGTCGACATTACTATTCTGCTTTCAAGAAAAGTTTACGGCCAACAAGTACATTAAAGAAGAGTAGTAGCTCTGGAATTGAGAAAAGTTTCAAGTTTCAAAGCTCCGGCCTATCTATGGTAAGATCACAAACAGTTGAATCTGAAACAGCCAGCCTAGGCAAGTTACCAGATTTCCAATGCTCAGATGTCGCAGAAACTTTGTTTTCCAAGATTCAAAAGACAAGACCCCATCCAAGCAACCTTGATATTTTATCTGTTGCCCGTTCTGTATGCTGTAAGACAAATCTTCTTGCTGCATTGGAAGTTAAATATGGATCTCTACCTGAGAACATATTTGTGAAAGCTGCGAAGCTATGTAGTGACAATGGCATCCAAATTGATTGGCATCACGAGGAGTTCGTTTGCCCTAAAGGTTGCAAGTCTAGATATAATTCAAATGCTTTGCCTCCTATACAGCTCATGTCAGCTGATTTTCCAGAAGCTCCTTCTGTGATTGATCCTCCAAATATTGATGAAATGTGGGACATGGATGAATATCATTATGTTCTTGATTCAAAGCACTTTGTATGGAAGCTTAAAAAGGAGAGAGTTGTTCTCTGTGAAGATGTAAGCTTTGGCAGGGAGGAAGTTCCAATTGTCTGTGTCATTGATGTCGATGCAAAAGATTCTTTCAGTACGAAGCCTGAAGAACTTCTGCCACATGGCAGTTCTGTGCCGTGGCAAGGTTTGCACTATATCACAAAGCGTGTGATGGATTCATCTCTTGTTGATTCAGAGGTACTCTTTTGGATTATCGTATCTTTTTAGTAATTGATATATATGAACATATTTAATAAAGGGGCCTATGTTTTGGATATATGCACATCTCATGTCACTTTATTCATCTTCAGAAAAATGTTTTCTAACAAGTTGTGTTTCTGCAGAACTCTATGCCTGGGTGTGCATGTTCTCATACTGAATGTTTCCCTGAGAAATGTGATCACGTGAGTCTCTTTGACGGTGTGTACGATAACCTGGTGGATATCCATGGGACACCAATGCATGGCAGATTTGCATATGATGAAGATAGTAAAATTATTTTACAGGTAATGATCTGCATTACCACATCTTTTAGTTCAAGATTTTTCTATTGCCATATGAAAAAAGTTACACCAAACAACTGGCTTTAGTATTTAGTTTTTCAACTGTCTGATTAGTCTATTCATTCTTGTTCCCGACTTTATCATACACCAATAAGGTGGTGGATATCGTTTTATGTGAAAGTGATGTTAAAACTAATGTGCTTCGTCTAAGGCTTGGGGCCTAAATGACGTGGTCTTGGTCCACACTTCTGGTAGTAGGCTATTTTAATTAGGTTATACATTTTAGTACTTGTTCATAATACTCGGAATAGTTTGGGATCCACCTTGTTCGTAATACTATGAATAACTTGGGCTCCACCATTTTATTATTTTTTCTTTCTTATTCTATATTATTTAATCTGTACCTGTGTACTTACTGATTGGCAGGAAGGGTATCCAATATATGAGTGCAATTCATCATGTACTTGCAACTCATCCTGCCAGAATAAAGTATTGCAGAAAGGGCTGCTTGTTAAGTTGGAACTCTTCAGAACTGAGAATAAGGTGAAGTACTCCCCAAGATGGATTTACTGATCCACGTCTGCACCTTACTGCCCCTTGATATTTATTTTAACGCCGTCAAATTGTGCAGGGCTGGGCTATTAGAGCTGCTGAACCTATTCCACAGGGCACCTTTGTCTGCGAGTATGTTGGTGAAGTCGTAAAGACCGATGAGGCCATGAAGACTGCAGAAAGGTTTGTCATTCTTTTCCTATGTTTTTTTTATCTGAACTTGAGAATAATTGATGGAAGTTACGTTGTGCAGAAAATGACCTTCAAGAAACTTTCCATTGTTATATTTCCACACTATCTTGTTCATAACAGCACATGCATAGCTAAATGCTGAATTCATTATCCAATGGCTAGTTCATCTAACATTTTTGGAGATGTGCACTTAACCATCGAGTGCCATAGCTAGGTGGATTTGAGTTATTGGTATGTGAGTTTTGAATGGCTTCCTTTTCTTGTACTGATGGGATGCATTTCACTGAGGTAGTGTTTGGCTAGGTGTTTTGTAACGGGATCTGATTACGTAAAGCAACTGATATGTAATCGGGTCACACTGTAAAGCGATATGGCCCCGTAGAAATCCGATACCGCTCACGCCTGGGTGTAATCAGATCACTTCATGTACTTGTCTCCCCTCGACGGCTCGGCCGTCGTCTTCGTCAAGCTTGTGCCCCCTTTGTCAGTGCCACCCATCACCACTGCCTCCTCACGTCCTAGCATGGATCCACCGCTTCCCTGCCTCCCCGCCTCTTCTAATCTCCAGCTCCGCTCCACCAGTCTGCCTCAGCCATTTCCCTCTTACAGATGCTGCTGCCTGGGAAGAGATCTAATGGATGTCTCCTCCGACGAGCAACGTTTTTGGCTTCCAACCAGGCTTTGCACCCATCTCCACGGCGACCCAGCTTGGTCTCATCGACGTTACACCTCACGAGATTCCTTATCCTAATTTTTGTCAATATAATGTGCGATCTCAAGTTCAATTTGCAGTTGCGCCTCCGGTTGAAACGGAAGCAGCCCAATGAGATGAGGATGGGAAATTTCAGTTGCCTTCTTGGATTTGTTGCCTTTTTATATGTTTCTCTGTTGTGTTCTCGTGGAAATCTTCAGAATTTATATGTACAAATTTATATTATTTGCATTGGATTTTGTTCAGCTGCGTGTTTCGATTTGATTATGGGGACCGTTACATTCCTGAACCAAACTAAGCTCGTTTTCATGAGTTTCTTTTCCATTACCGCTGTGATTAGATACCGTTTCTATTTACGTTTACAGCACCCCAACCAAACACTACCTGAATTCTCATGCCAAGCAAAACTGACCTCTAATACAATACTGGCAATTCTAGTGGATTTATGATGTATAATTATTTGTTCTTTGAAACTGATGAGAATTTCTTAATTTCAGGATGTCAAGTAGTGAGTGCAGTTACTTGTTTGACATTGCTTCTCAGATTGATAGGGAAAGAGTTCAGACTGTAGGGACTGTCAAATACATGATTGATGCCACAAGATCTGGAAATGTGTCCCGCTTTATTAATCACAGGTAATTGAACTATTGTATTACTGGAGCATCCAACGCTGGAACAAGTTTATTCTGGAGACAGTATTCATTTGTGCCTGTTGCCTTGATAACAGCTGTTCCCCAAATCTCAGTACCCGTTTGGTTTTGGTGGAGAGCAAAGATTGCCAGCTTGCTCACATTGGCTTGTTTGCTAATCAAGATGTAAGAATCTATATATCTCATTTCCAATATATTGGGTCTTTATTTCGACCGGTTCTGATTGTTGCTATGCTCTTCTTCAGATTGCTGCGGGAGAAGAACTCGCATATGATTACCGACAAAAGCTTGTACCAGGCGATGGCTGCCCCTGCCATTGTGGATCCAAGAATTGCCGAGGCCGTGTCTATTGATATTTGCAGGAAGACAATAAGGAAGTGTCCAACGCTCGGTTGCAGATCTTCCGAAGCTTAAACAGTTGTAGGCAGCAGAGCGGTTTAGCATAGTTTTTTTTCTAGAGCTCCGAGTGCAGGGGTAGGATCTCTTCATGCAACCAATAGGGATTGTGATATACGACTTACAAGCAGGCATTAGGCACAGTGGCACACCATAGATGTTGATTTTAGTCGTCGTACCATCATGCTTAACTGATTGTTTGTTAGACGCAGCCTGAAATGAAAGCAATTCAGGCTGCTATTGCGTGTAGGTGAGATTCTTTATCATTGTAAAATACCTTCATTCAAATTTTACTGCTCATGAGCACCATCATCGAAGTGAGTTAAACCGGTTATCCCAATTTTTCGTTTTTTGCGCGCATGGTCTGTGGCATGGTGCGTGTATTGTTCATAGTTATCCTAATTGCATGATGGCTATCAGAACAAAGAGGTGAGGATCTTTTTCTTCGAGGAAAAAGAAGTGATCTTAGTGACGTAATAAATTTAAGTTTCTTTTGTTGGTAAGAATTACTAGCAGTATTCGCAAAATTTAAATTTCGGTATAATAAATATTAAAATATTCGTCAATTTCAATGCTTGCCATCAAGCTCCCGCGTCCGGCCCAGCAACGGAAATTCCACCTCACCTGTCTATGACCTATGGGTCCACTCCCGCGTCACGAAAGCGCCCGCCGAAACCAATTTCCCTCCGTCTCCTCCCGCCCACGCTTTCGCCACGTCAACGATCCCGGTCTCAAACGCATCTGAGCCGTCCAGGCTAAAAGCCAGCAACGCCTCGCGCTCCTCCACGCCAGCGATCCGCGGCATCCACCCATCCACCAATCAGCATGCACCGCTTTCCTCTATAAAGCAACCGCCCCCGTCCCCATCTTCTCCCCCACAAATCTTCCTTCCCAGCGCATCCTCGCATTCCAACAAAGCAAACCCTCGTTTCCCAGCACCGAGAGAATCCGAGCAGAATCGATGGCGCCCAAGGCGGAGAAGAAGCCGGCGGCCAAGAAGCCCGCTGAGGAGGAGCCCGCGGAGAAGGCTGCGCCAGCGGAGAAGGCCCCCGCGGGCAAGAAGCCCAAGGCGGAGAAGCGGCTTCCGGCGGGCAAGTCCGCCGGCAAGGAGGGCGGCGACAAGAAGGGCAAGAAGAAGGCCAAGAAGAGCGTGGAGACCTACAAGATCTACATCTTCAAGGTCCTCAAGCAGGTGCACCCCGACATCGGCATCTCCTCCAAGGCCATGTCCATCATGAACTCCTTCATCAACGACATCTTCGAGAAGCTCGCCGCGGAGGCCGCCAAGCTCGCCCGCTACAACAAGAAGCCCACCATCACCTCCCGCGAGATCCAGACCTCGGTGCGCCTCGTCCTCCCCGGGGAGCTCGCCAAGCACGCCGTCTCGGAGGGCACCAAGGCCGTGACCAAGTTCACCTCGTCTTAGGTTATATGATGATAGGCTCGTTTGAGGATAGCTGTGATGTGCTTCGTCTCCTGCTAGTAGTTGTAGTTCAGAGACTTGGCTGGTGTGGTGTAGTGAACTGTTGCGGTGGCTTTTGAATTGTATGAATTGTCATGGTGGAAATGGAAGGCTATTGTTATCTGAATCATAATCATATTATGCTTGTTTTGTGATTCGTGATATAGTAATTTACAAGCTTTAATTCTTGTTTTAGATATGTTTGGCAGTATACAACTCTCAGCAGTTTGTGGTTCCGATTTGTAGGAGTTGTCAATTTGATTTCCCCTTTCTGAACTATGGTACTAGAGTATGGGTTTTGAGTTTTCGAGTCCAATGTTCCCTCTTCCAAATTCCAGCTTCTTGCATGATGAACCTGTTGTTGCGTTCTAGCTCTGTTAAAAAATCTTAGAGCGAACTGAAACTTGAAAGTAGGCAGTGCAGTCGGTGTGGATTTGAATTTTGGGAGAGGGAAAAAGCTTTTGGTCGCGAAATATTTTGGGCGGGGTTTGGGAATGGGGAGTCAGACCTGTTTTTGGCGCCTCTTCAAAATTTCCAGCAACTAAACCAAAGCAGGCCGCAGAGGTCGTCCTAATGTTTTTTTCGGGTTTAGAAGGCCGCGGCTTTCCTCAACAAAATACAAAGGACAGTCCAAGCCGAAGAAGGGTGGGAATTCATTTTTTTGCACTGGACGCGCTGTAGCCGACGAGCCGTCGTCAATCCCGGCACGACAGAGCATGGAGACGACACGAATGAAATCGAGGTGGAGACGGAACAGCAGCAACACCACCACCACCTGTAGTCTGTAGATCACCACCAGCCCACCAAACCAAACTAAAAGGAGAGCCAAGCAAGCAGAGAGAGGAGTGAGTCTGTGTGAAGTCGATTTAACCGGCCCACCAAGATACTTCCCGACCCAACAATACGACGCCGACAGGCGCAGGCCCATTCGCAGCCGAAAAAGGGCAAGAAACGCCAAGGACAGCCCACATGGCAGACAGAGCGCCTAAGCGGGTCACCGGCCTTTCAAGAAAGCGGGGTCACCGGCCGAGTGGCGCGGGGAAACAAACAAAGAGAAGAAAAAAAAAAAGTCAGAACGCCCTCTCGCTTGTATTGTGAAACAAAAGCCGACCCTGTCCGCTAGCAAAAAGACAAGTGAACAAAACTATGTACAGGCAGTAACTATTATTCGAGGCTCGAGGGCGCCCCAAGCTGGGTGACATGTCGCCGTCGTGCAGTACGGCGAAGTGGAGCGGCGGTGCATGGCTTTTGGCTTCTTTTGGCCTCAGGACTCAGGAGCCAAGCCAGAGCGGGTCCAGGGGTTTCGTCACTGTTCATAGCCAAGCCCAGTAGACTTCCTACGAAAACAACAGCCAAGCGCCCAAGCTACTATTTGATTTTAATCGGAAGGCTGGTTCGTTCCTGCCGCCTGGCATCGCTGCTTAGATTTGCTTAGGCGCCAGATGGGCTCTGTCAAATGGCTGTACGCCTGTACTGTGCCCTTTCCTCCTCTTCTTCTTCTTTTTTTCCTTTGAACCGGCCTGTTCGCTTCAACTTATCAACCGACTTATCAGCCACCAAACAGTATTTTTCTTTCACAACAAATCAGCCGTTTCAGCTTTTCAGCTAGCTTATAAGTCCAGCCGAACAGATGTAAGTGTCTGTGTTGAAGTTCATGTAGCACACTCTTATCTCAACAGCGCACAGCACTATCAACCGGATCCGTCAGCCTTTTTGTTTTGTTTGGATATCCATGCATATGCTGCACGGCATGTTTTCAGCGCCGGACAGAGACGGAAGCATCTGATGCAAGAAAAACGGCCGGGTCCGATGCCCCATTGACCGCCCTTTCCCCCCCTCAGCAACACATGCATGTGCTCCATGGGGCTAGCACATCTAGCGGACCCTCAATGACGAAATTTATAATACACTCCATCTCAATTCAAATTTTGCGTTATAGTAAACATATTATGATGACGACACATGACAGGTCTAGTTGTTTTAGGAAGTGATAATTCATTATATGTAATGTAGATAGGTGTAAAACCAAGGTTGCAATTGTCGTTGTAGGTGATAAAAAATCACATATTTGAATTACCAAATATTAATTGGTGGATTATTTAGAGCTTCAGCATTTTCTTAGATGAGAAATCCTAAAAGAAGGGAAAATCCTATAAATTCTCATAAAAAGCAAAATATCCGACCATCATTTATGGACCCTAGCATCACTAAAAAAATAGCCATCGAATTTAATCTTTCTCTAAATTATTATCCAGATTTGCCATCATACAAGAATCAAACAAAGTACCAATAATGTGTACTTCTAAATGACCCACAGCTTCCGTTGGGAAAACTAACACAAAGAAACCAAATACCTATTTGCGAATTGTCCACATGTACCTTTGTAACAAGACTAATAAAATGTCCCTGTCTTGGTTTGCTCTCCATGCTTTTCTTTATATAGAAAAACGTCTCTCTCAATCATTTGGGGGAGTATGGAGACCAGACTAAATAAAAATATTATACGATGGACTGATATCCATATAATAGATATGGCGAGCATGAGAAAAAAGCTAAGAAAAAATAACCGTGCGCAAGATTCTGATTCGGTGGAGAATATAGTAAGGCACGTGATCATGCAGATACATTGATCACCTCTAAAATCATAAACCATAGACATGAGGGCAAACTGAGTGAGCTCAAGTGGTTAAATTTGTTGTGGTGAAACCTATCCATCCAGGTTCGAGACTCATCACGGGTGACTGTATTTTCTTAGACTTATTTAGGACCGACTCAGCACAGCACGGGTCTTCCAATTGTGCAAAAAAAAGAACATTCCATAACTATACATTACTCATTAAGTATTTTTTTAAATATTGTTAGCTAGCACGTGTAGATGCATGGGTTGATGGGCCAGTTACATATAGATAAATTTTCAGACTAGTATATATTTATTTAATAACGAAGTCAAGAGCACGGCTGCATTATCTCCATATCATCAGATTCGCCAAATCGCACAATGATTCGACCAGAATTGTAAAGGTACTAGTCACTATGAGGCCCGAACATGATA
>NC_028450.1:36037780-36117610 GCF_000263155.2 Setaria italica
TTAAAATTTTTGGGACTTTTTCCCCACGGCAAAGGGCCCCCCAATTGGAAATTTTGCCCCCCCCCCCCCCCCCCCCACACACACACACACGCACACACCACCCAAAAAAAAAGGTCTCATGTGTCATTTAGAATTTTATATCCCTATACTCTCGGTCACTCATCATAACTTTCTACATACACTAAGATGAAATTCACTTTATAAGAAACTCTCAGGAGTTCGAGAGTACATTAACCTAAATGACATAGGCATGTAGTCGGACGAGTTTAAGATCCGGCAATGCACTTTACTCTAGAAAATTCATATACATTTTGTGCCTATTACTGCAAGATTTCTCTAGTTCATGCATCTAGAGCGCGGCATGTTGTGACAAATTTGGTCTTTTTCAAAAGTTAGGGCTAAGAAAGTGTTGCGATCGAGCATCACTTCCTACAGTGCTTCTTTTTATCTTCCAGAAAAGAGAGAATTTGAGATAATGTTCACTGAGTTCTCTCATAAAATCAGGAACATATAACTACCACAGGATTCCACTGTAGTCCAATATCTTAAGCTATCCTGTAAGCTATTGTTGGGTCACAATCGCAAAAAGAATCAAAAGAGTGTTTTTTTCCTTTTGCAAAACAAGTTCCAAAAGAGAGCAAACTTCAATTGATGGTGTGCACTGCATTTTTTCCCCATTGTTCAATTCTTCCTCTGCCAGCTCTATTTTCCCCCAACTGCCACCACAGAACAGGAAAAAAAATCAGAATGCACCTTTTTATCTGTCAAATCTCGAATTATATGAACCAGAATTTTAGTAAATGTGACCATTATTGTCATAATCAAACACTCCCGTCCATTGACTTCATCCTATATATGTTCAAAAAGCCTATGACGACTATTACTTTGTTTTTCTAATACGTCTTTAAATAGGGGAAGCTTTATTAACCAAGTGGATGCAACCACGTGAAAGCATGAAAAATTAGTTCTAGAACTGTGTATATTGAATCTTATGCATCAACCGCAACTAATTTCATGTAATGCAGTTGTGCGAGAGAGAACCACTGCACCCAATTCTATTGCTAAAGTTGTTAAGGAATCTGAGTAAAGAATAGTAGGAATACTTGTAACTATCCTATGTTATTTTAATTAAATACATCATAGACACTGAGTAAAGAGAGAGTAATGCTAGCCCTTGTCTAAGAGCTAGTCCATAGTTCAAAACGATAAAATTATCACCATATTCATCACACATATGCAAAGATTTGTATAGTAAGAGACAAGCTTACATGTAAATAATTAGAGAAGTTAGGTTTCGTGTAGTCTATAGATGACCATATAGTATATGATACTTGTAACTGAATAGGTAAATACGTGCAATGTGCGGGCATCAAAAGAAACGTCTCCTACGAAAGAATTCGATAACAAAAAAATTGAGTGAGGAGCAAAAGCACAAGGCACTACTAGTGGCTGAAGTACACTTTGATCAGCAGGTGGGGCGCATTGGTAAGGTTATGCAGATTGTGATGCCAGCTACCAGGGATCTGCTACACCCGATATAGACTAATAGATGGGCCTCGAGGAGCTTGCTTACTCATTTGCAAGTGGTGTAAGAGATGGAATTTAGATGATAGGTTTGTCACCAAAGCTTTGGTTATTATGTTAGATCTTTGGTAGCCCAGAAAGCCTAGTGGATTGTATTAGGACGCTGGGAATGTATTAGTTTGGAAGCAAGCATGGGAATGTGACGCATTAGGCTGCTGATCTATGGCGAGGCCGAGGGCACGACGCCACGTTATGCTACCATGGTGCACATGCACTAGGGTGAATAAATTTTTTTTAGTAACTTGACTGATTTTCACCATATAACAGAAGGAAATTTCGTGCATTAGTTGCTTGATTATTTGTGCACGACCTTCATCTTGATGCTAGCTTCGCCCCTGCCCAAAGGCCTGAGAAAAGGTGTGGAGACGCTCTGGTCATCGCGACACAAGGCGTAAAGCCAGCGTGATTGAGCTTCTTTTACATTGACACTTGCCATGCTGTAAAGGAGCCAGCAGCCATGGGTCCTACCGGCCTATCATTTGCAAAGCAGCGGCAGTGCAGCGCGATGGAGGACGCTAGGAGCAGCATGCAGCGGGGACGGCGCGCAGGAGACAGAAGAATTGGAGATATTGATCCTGATGCCGCGCGGGGCCGGCGCCGGTCGCGGGCTCGAGCCCGATCGGCCAGAACGCCGGGGCGTGCAGGGAATCCCGGCGCCGTCGCCGTCGCCCCGGGTTTTCCTTTGACTAGGGCTCAGCTCCTCTCCGGCTCCGCTACCGTCTTCCCCCTCTCGACGAGAGATGGAGCACCATATCTTTAGCCATCCCGGCCGGGGAGAGAGATGCAGGCGTCGCCGTCGCCCACCCGCCTTTCCACGGCCGTCTTTTTGACCGGGAATCTCCTCCTTTCTCGCCCATGACCGTCCCTCCGATCCCTCCCAGCAGCTGAGAACGAAGCGAACCCTCTAGCCCCGGCGGCAGGAGAATGCCCGTCACCCCTGTGCTTTCTCGCATGCACGTACGGCCCCGATCCTCCTCTCATATGCATGAACGGTCGTCGCCGCTTTAATTCCACGTTCGTGGTGAACCTGTGCGCGCGGCTGCTGCACACAGGGAGACCGACATGTGGGCCATCGCTGTACTGGCCAGTTGTCTACGTGAGCTAGCTTCTTCCGTTTGGTGTGGTCAGCGGAAGCAGCTAGTGGACAGCAAGGTGCTGGGATTGGGAGCGAGCTCCAGCCTCCACGGACGCAGGATCTCAGCCCGCGTTGCTTGCAAGCAACGCGGGTAAGTTGCTTGCAAGGGTTTGTTTGGCAGAGCTCTCGATTGATCCCAAGTTTACGCATGGTGAGTTTGGGCATGGTGAGTTTGGACATTTAGAGGACGGGCCGGCAGGACTGTGCGTGTGATCTTGACCGAAAAGCGACGACGATGTTAAATGGCCTATCTGATAGCGTTCTTCAGGTCAGAGCAATGAGCATCCGATGGACCAATAAGGTCGTCAGGTCGGCACTGTTGGACAAGCTAGCGGGTACGTAGCTCTCGGTAGTGAACTGTCAACTGATTCGAAGAGAAAAATCTGGAGTACTTCTCCAACCAACCTTTGTTTTAGAAGAAGGCACGAGCACTGCCACTCAACTAAGATAGAGGAACAGCTTTGTGAATCCTTGGTTACGTTGATGCAACGACTGGGATATCTTTATTCCTGCGTCTGAAAGATTAAGATGTTTAGAGGAAATGAGTGTTTATGAGCAGAACTTCGGAAAGTATTTCAGCAACTACTGAAGCTGGCTAATGACAAAGTGGTAATTCCACAGGTGTTTGGATGTTTTGTACAGCTAACAGCAGTCTTTTGTTTCCAAAGGCCCGTGCTCCTGTCGCGTGGATTCACGAGAGAAAATGAAGACGAAAAACAAATCTACTTATTGAGAAGACAGAACAGCCAGTCTTCTTTGCTAACTGCCTAGGACTTTCGATACTGCAGCATGTAAAAAACTTTTTGATAGTGCAAATGCTGCTGCTCACTAGGTACTAAACATGTGTACTTTCTCTCGGACCATCGTCCTAAAAGAGGACTGAAAGTGTTAAGGTACTATAGTACTATGTACTTAACATGCTCAGAAAAGGGAGATCCTGGGCACTTAAGATAACTGCAACTTTTATTTTCCAGAATGCCAAGGCTGTGGTCTTTTTTTTTTGAAGGAAAAGGCTGTGGGTCTTCCCTCGTGAAGGTTCTATCCCTCTGCATTGCCTATAAATAGTCTCCCGGCCGGCGTCGCCCATCCTCGCCAGCCTCGAGCTCGATCTCTTCTCAGGGACCTTTGACCCAAGTGTTGGAATCTGAGAATGATGATGGGCAGGAGGGAGTCCTCGGAGACCTTGAGGTAAGATGATAAGAGATGCTATTCTTTCTTTCAGCTTTCAGCATTGATATGCGCGCTTCGATGAACATGCACTCCAGGCTCAAGTTCATCCCACACTGCACCTAACCCTTATAGAGATGTAGGCATATATGCAGAAACCATCAAGGCACCTCAACAATCAATCTAAGTCAATCTAAGGCTTGAAACATATCCATTATATTTACTGTAACCACGTGAAACCAGCCAGATTGCGGTTGCAGAACTATACAAGCCGCTGCTCCGAGTAATCTGGAAGTGTAGCTAGATTAATCTATGCATCAAAGTAACTGAAGCATGTGCATGTATGTCTCCCATGATCAGGAACAAATGCGCGGCCTGCTACAGGCAGTACAACAGGATGGAGCACCTGGTGGAGCACATGAAGGTGAACTACCACTCGGTGCACGAGCCCAGGTGCGGCGTCTGCGGCAAGCACTGCCGCTCCTTCGAGTCGCTCAGGGAGCATCTGATCGGTACGCAGAAAACTGAGAACCAAGGACAGCAGCTCACAGCTGAACGATCGTGGTTTCTGACGCTGCCTCTTCTCAATCTTTAGGGCCATTGCCCAAGGTGGAGTGCGCGCGGGTTTTCAGCGTCCGCGGCTGCAGCATCTGCCTCAACATCTTCGACAGCAACGCCGCCGTCAGATACCACCGTGCAGCCTGCCAATACACTCGTGCTGCTCCGGTAATGATTTACTGATTTCTACTCTATTCATTCATATTACCATATATTCAGTTCATTTCAGAACTCAGATGCATAGACATCCCTTTGTTGTGACTTTGGTTGATGCTAGATTCTAACATTTTTCTTCCTTTCCATCTGGTCCCAGATGCCCAGGGGTGGCATAACTGGCCGTGCGGTTGCTCTGGCTTGTAAAATGGTTGGAGGAGGGAGTGACGGCTCAGTGGACCTTTGTGCAAGGGTGTGCCTCATTGGAGAAGACGAGAATATCATCTTCCAGACCTATGTCAAACCTACAGCTCCAGTCACCAACTACAGGTAACATTTCATTCCATTACTTTTCCTGCATACCAGTAGTCTCCCATTTGTAATAGATGGTACAAGAGAAATTATCAAACCAGCGAAAAAAACCAGAAAGAAAGCATTAGCGATCATTGAGTGGACACTATGCTGGAAACTGGACAGGAGATTTGCATGGACCACTTTCTAAAATGAGACGAGCTGATTATTTGTGTGTTCAGGTATGAAGTAACTGGGGTAAGGCCAGAGTACTTGAGGGACGCAATGCCACTGAAGGTTGCACAGAGGAGGATCCAGGAGATCTTGTGCAACGGGGAGCCGCTGTGGAAGTTACGCCCAAGGAGTTATGGAAGGGCAAAGATCCTGGTTGGCCATGGCCTGGAACATGATCTTGAGCGCCTAGGGTTGGAGTACCCCGCATTCATGATCAGGTGAGGAGAACTAGATAACTAAGTGGGTTGTAGTCTATCTGCTTTCTAACATATATAGATCTTGCTTACCTAGCTATGGTTTAGGAATCCAGAGTCAAAGTTGCTACGGTTTCTAACATTGACGCATGTGCAGGGACACTGCAAAATACCCGCCTCTGTTGAAGACTAGCAAACTGAGTAACTCCCTGAAGTATCTTACACAAGCATATCTTGGGTATGTCACTAGCAGGCTATTCTAAACAATCAGCCTACTACTTAGTATCTCCGTAATGCTAAATAGATTGTTTTTGCATCTTATTGTAGGTATGATATTCAAACAGGCATTCAGGATCCCTATGAGGACTGTGTGGCAGCAATGAGGCTGTACATCAGGATGAGATCACAGGCTCACCCGAGAGATTATAACTCCGGTTCAGGTGAGGCCCAGAACAACTACCCAGCCTGGAGGCAGAGAGAACTGGAGAGGATGAGCCCAGAAGAACTGCTGGCACTTTCAGCATCAGACTATTATTGCTGGTGCCTGGATTACTAAATTGATCGGCTATAAAGCGAATAAGGCAGGCCAACATTGTTGGTCCATTCATATTCCGTCTACGGCAATAATTTTAGATGTACAAATAGCTTGCGGCTTGACTATACTGGGGTTAATTATAACATATATACATGTAACGCTTTCATATAAATATTGGTGATTTAGAGCTGTAAGAAGTGATATTATCTTAATGATATTATATGGCAAGAGGGTTTTTTTACCTTGCTTTATGAATCCAGAAAATGAGAAAACCAGAAGTACATCAACTATACGCCAAAGGCAGATAAAAAGGACATTTATCTACATGTAACGAATGGACGATTGTACATTCTGTGCAGCGTGTCAGACTATCTCAGTGCTATACAAGTATATCTACATTAGCCTGCAGTAGACCATACCTGTGCGAAATGAAGATTCAAGTTTCTGAGCTGTTGAAGAAGAGCCTTACACTGGAGTCATTGAATTTCCGGCATTGCTTAGCTTCTGCGGGTGGATTCTTAGGTTTGGGCTCGTCCGGTTTTGCCTGCTTGTCACCCTTGTCCTTGGATTGGCTCCTATTTAGCTTGATGAACTCAAGACACTGTCGAATGATTGTCAGCACCGTGAAATGTGTCTCAAAGTCATTCTTGATGACAGGTGGATGGTGGAGGTTGGGCCCATTGTTGCTCCAGGTGTAGTTCTCGATGAAGTAAACACAATCAGTTCGGGCCCTGAACGAAACCTCCCGTAGTAGCTCTTCAGCCTGCCTAATTGATCTCATGGCCTTCTTAAAAGTCAATACAACGATCAAATTAAGCCCTGTTAATAGATGTTAGGGACAATTAGAGCCAGCCTTGAGACAAGATTTAAAAAGCACATGTTAAAGTGTTAAGTAAAAATCTCATCGGTGGGAAATCTTCACTTTCTTTTCTGCGAAGGCAGATCAATTTTCTCTTTGTGTGAAAGAAATTAAAGAAACAAACAGGGCCAATGTTACTTGCAAGACTCACTATAAGCTGATTTTTAAAGCTTGGGATCTATAAGCAAAAGGACACTTGAACAGGGAAATTTAACAGCCTCCTCCCTACACAAATCCTTTTAAGGGGGTGTTTGATACACCCTCCTAAACTTCTAAACTTTAGTACCTGTCACATCGAATGTTTGATACTAATTAGGAGTATTAAATATAGTCTAATTACAAAACTAATTGCACAGATGGAGTCTAATTCGCGAGACGAATCTATTAAGCCTAATTAGTCCATGATTTGACAATGTGGTGCTACAGTGACCATTTGCTAATGATGGATTAATTAATCTTAATAGATTCATCTCGCGAATTAGTATAGGGGTTCTGCAGTTATTTTTATAATTAGCTCATGTTTAGTTCTCCTAATTAGCGTCCGAACATCCGATGTGACCCTCCTAAAGCTTAGCACCTCGTATCCAAACAGCCCCTAAATCGATAGCAAAATGACGATTACTAATCCATATGGTTCCATTTCTTTTTTTCTGCAGAAAATCCAGGTCCAATGTCGTTGACGTTTCTACTCTCCCTGTATGGGTTGGGCCTCTCTAGGAGACGGCTCAGTATAAATACTGCGATGCAAAGCCCACGAGAAGTTCCAGAACCTTCTGGAAGCTGACTGACCTTTGTTCCTGACGGCAGCAGAGATCTCCGGGAGGCGCCTGATGGCGGCGTTCCGCTCCTTGGCGGGCGCGTCGCAGCGCAGCACGAGCACCACGCACTCCGGGTTCCCCCCAATGATCGCGGCATCGATGTCATCCCTGGAGAGCCTCGCCGCCTCGGGGAGCGGCGGCGCGTCAAGCAGGTCCACCACGTTGTCGCCGTCCCCCGCGCCGTCGCCGTCGGCCCCGGCAACCACGGCCTTGACCCTCCGCCGCCGCCTGGGCCCGTCGGTCCCCCCGCCGGGCGGCGAGGCCTCCGCGCGCAGCAGCAGCGGGCCGTCCTCGGCCGCCAGCGCGCGGCACGCCGTGTTGACCAGCGAGCTCTTGCCGTGGGCCCGGAACCCCGTGATCAGCACGGACGGCGCCGGCGACGAGGCGACCTCCTTGGCGCCCCCGCCCCCGCCCCCGCCGCCGTCGCCGTCGCCCTCCTCCTCGACGAGGGCCGAGACGCACTCGCGGATCTCCCTGCGGAGGGACGCCACGGCGTCCTCTCGGCGGAGGCGCGCCGCGACAATGAGCGCCAGCGCCCCGGCGGCCGCCGCCGCGGCTATCTTGAGGAGGAGGGGCAGCCGCGGCATGCGCATCCCGGAGGAGCTGCAGCTGCTGATGCCGGGGAGGGGGCTTTTTGTAATAACAATGTTTCGCCGGGTCCTATAAGGGATAAAATCGATGGATCATGCATCGATACTGCCATCACTGTTGGTGCGAAGCGGCGAAGGCAATGGTTTTTTTGGGGAGATTTGGAAGAGGGTTCGCGGGAATAAACTTTGCCTTTTGATGAAGCGCCATGCCGAGGAAGGATGGAATATGGGCACAGGAGGCCGCGTGTAGTGTCTTCGCCTCGCGAGGCCACGGAAAGGATCGAATGCTTTTTTGCCTGTTTTAGGCTACTACTGGTACCAGTTAGTGAACGAAAATAGCAATTCCTTTTCTTTAAGTGAGACGAGAGTATTAATCAATCGAGGAAGTACGTTCACTTACTCCATACAGCACAAGATGGAGCATCACCTCTCCGTACAGCACAATGTGACGTTCTCCTTTTTAATTGGACTAAATCATGGATTGTATTTCCTCCTTTCCAAATTATAAGTCATTTCACCTCCGAGATTAACTGAATGCAAGCATGAATCTTATTTATTATGAGCATATTAGATATCTGCCATCTTCTTTAGATGTTAAAGAGGTTCAAAGATCACATGCTATTCTGCAGCAATTTTCAAACCTTCATGACATGATCGCGCTTTAACTTGTTTGCTTCAATTTACATCGGCATTCGCGAAATTAGCATAGCTCAATTGGTAAGATTTTTTTGATGCTGGTTTAAGAAGTCGTGGCCCTTATCGAACCTAACAGTGACATAAAGTTGGCAAACGAAATGATCACCGGCTGCGCCACCGCGCGCGGCTGCAGAACGTGACACAAGTCGCACACCACGAGCGCGCGCGAGAGCGACCTCCCCCGTGCACCCGCGCTAGCCGGGGACACAGTTTCACCCGTCCCACTCCCACCCTCGCGCCCTTCGCCGCCGCCTCACCGATGCGACGGCCGCACTGCCGCGCGAGCTGCATATATACCAGCCGGTTCCTCCACACTAAACCCAGAGTCCCACACGCTCGCATCTACATCCGTATAGTAGCAGTGGCAGTGAGCACAGACCAGCTGAGCTAGCTCCAGCGCTAGTCCTTCCAGCACCGGTGACACTTCCGCCGCTTGCCATCCATGGCCATGAGGGGAGCGGCGCGGCAGGTGGCCTCGGCCCTGGGGCCGCACGTCCTGCGCAACGCACCGCCCGGGAGGAGCCTTCACGTAAGCGACGCCTTTGCAATCGTATCGTTTGGGTCACCGTACGTGACGATGAGTTTTTCCTAACGTTTACTCTGTTTCGATCGTGTACCACCACTAGGCGTCGTCCGCCGGCAGCAAGAAGATCGTGGCGTGTTCTACAAGGGCGGCGAGTACGCCGACCGGAACCCCAACTTCGTCGACTGCGCCGAGAACGCCCTCGGCATCCGCGGCTGGCTCGAGTCCCAGGGCCACCAGTACGTCGTCACCGAGGACAAGGACGGGCCCAACTCCGGTGACCACCTCTCTCTCCAGTTAGTTACTTCAGGCGTTCGTTCCTTCTTCATATGAATCGCTGTGCAGAACGCCGCGTCACATTACACGCATGACACGTGGTTATGGTTCTGGCGCCTGCAGAGCTGGAGGAGCACATCGCGGACGGGCACGTGCTCATCACCACGCTGTTCCACCCGGCGTACGTGACCGCGGGCCGCATCGCGCGCGCGGGGAACCTGGAGTTGCTCCTCATGGCGAGGATCGGGTCGGACCACGTCGACCTGGCGGCGGCGGGGCTCACCGTCGCCGAGGTCACCGGCAGCAACACGGTGTCGGTGGCCGAGGACCAGCTCATGCGCGTGCTCGTCCTCGTCCGCAACTTCCTGCCGGGCCACCGCCAGGCCGACGCCGGGCGCACGACCTGGAGGGCAAGACCGTCGGCGCCGGCCGGATCGGGCGCCTCCTGCTCCAGCGCCTCAAGCCGTTCGGCTGCAGGCTGCTCTACCACGACAGGCTGCTCATTTTCAGCTGGTTTAATACTGGCAATGGCAAAGGTGTTTGAAATTGTTGCGTTTCTGATGATGATCAGGATACGGCGGCGATGTCTGGCACCCTCAGCCGGCGCCCAAGGACCACCCATGGCGCTACATGTCGAACAACGCCATGACCCCTCACATCTCCGGCACCACCATTGATGGCCAGGTCAGCTGCAAAACATGCTATGCTTCTTGAGCGTTGATTTGGTGATGCCATAAGCATTCCCATGGCAAACGATTTGTTGCAGCTGAGGTACGCGGCCGGGGTGAAGGACATGCTGGAGAGGTACTTCAAGGGCCAGGATTTCCCGGTGCAGAACTACATCGTCAAGGAAGGCAAGCTCGCCGGCCAGTACCAGTGAGCACCTGTCAAGACACAGCTGCATGGTGGGAACCCTGCTGCTGCCTCGGCCTTCTCTGCGACTATATACATGTCAATCACCATAAATAAAATCACGCAATTTACGCGATGCCATCATGGAGATGAATGAATCTAACGGTTTCCTTAATATATCTGGTTTAAGCTTGCAATGTGCAATAACCTTTGCCCAAAGTAAGACAGCATGGCTATGTTGGCATTTATTTACCTACAGAATTTTCAGTTCTCTATCAACAGCCAAACAAGCCGATAAACCAGAAAATAACCACAAGGAAATCAACTTTTACAGCCTTGCTCTGAACGATAACCTTGCTAAGATCACTGCATTTGCGACTCATTAAACAAAATGGTTGTTGAAAACTAAACGGCCCTTGTTGGTTTGGGCTTAACAGATGTTGGAATGATGCAAATCTCCTCTTGTAGACTGCATCCAGCCTGACGCATACATGCATACTGGGTCAAGTACTTCAATGCTTCCATTAATAGTGATGACGTGCAAGTGCTCATAATTGAAGTGCATTCAAGCCTTTCATTAGTGCATCAGTGTGCTCAGGTTTCCCGACCGAAATACGAATATACCCCTTCAATTCCTTCTTGTCATAGTGGCGGATCATCACTCCCATCTTCGCAAGGTCTTCCTGAAATTTTGTTATTAATAGAAGGCATCAATGATGTGCAAATCCATACTGTTCAATCATTTGTGCATTTTTTTAGAAAATGTGAACAGAGATATTCTTTTGCAGACGACCAATCTTGGTTTGGAAAGAGACAGAGATGAGAGATGCCTAATCTTCAGGTTCCAATATCTGACATTTTCTGACCTCAAAATCACAATAGAAGTGACTGATACCTCAACGGAACAAGATAGAAACGTGGATTGTGCAATAAGAAGAAAAACAAACCTTTATTTTCTTTGCATCCTTTCCTGATGTAACCTCACAGAGAATGAAGTTAGAATGACTGGGAAATGGTTTCAGGAATGGTATCCCTTTTAGAAGATTGAACAGCCTCTCCCTCTCTTGTAACAGTAAATTTTTCACATTCTTCCATTGTACAACGTTCAACAGGAGCACACTGAGTTAGATAAAGTCAAACTATGGAAAGAATATTAGAATGACTTTGTAAAAGTGATACCTCCAAATAGGTTGGATTCTGCAACGCAGCACATGCTGAAACTTCTGCTGCGACAGAAACATTATAAGGCTGCTTGGCCCGCCACAAATACTCGATAATGCTTAGAGGAAATGCTCCATAACCCACACGAAGACCAGCTAAACCTGCATCGTCAATAACCTGTAAGACATTTCCTAACTTTATTTTCATCTATTTTGTAGCAAAACTGCAAAAGTTTCTGTTATGGTTTTGTTCAACGCAAGTAACTCATAACTGGCGCATAGCAGCTGACATGAGCTAAAAAAAAGTAGAACCAATGGTTGGACTAGCAGTTTCCTTATCAAAGTCTAGTGTCGTGAGGTCAGAAAACAATAAACCTAGATCTCCAAATACATTAATCTTTACATGTTAACTAACAAGGACAAAAAGATAAATCACAAACCTGCTCGTTTGCTAAATGTTCGGAGAACAATCAAATTATCATGCTTCTTAACCCATGACATCCTTGTCTGAAGGCTAGAAAACTCAATATAAGCTTCATCCAGCACTACAAGTATCGGAAGATCAAGTATCTTTAAAAGATCCTCATTGTTGATTACACTGAAATAAATATAATAAAAAGTAATTGAGTAAAATATCGTTTTTTGGACAGCAGCCAAATAGAATAGCTCCACTTATGAACGACAAAGATATACCTTCCGTCTGGATTGTTTGGGGATGTCAGAAATATGCATTTTGGGTTATCCTGTTTTACCACTTCAACAATACGATCGACATCTAGAGAAAAATCAGGAAGCCTTGGAACTATATCAAAGAACGGTGAATGGCATGCAAAAAAAGGAAGAAGAATCAGAAGTTGCATAGAGTGTAAGACAGAATTAATTTAGGACAGACACGACAATAAATCCAGGAATCATGGAAGGTTAGAAAAGTATAAGTAAAAATTAAGAAAGAACTATTAGTTACCCACCCTTGATGACAAGTGCACCATTTACTGAAGCATCAAACTCATACATAGTGAATGTCGGAGGACAATCAATAATTTTGTCACCTGGTTCAAGTACGCATCTGCATTTGCGCCATTTATGAGATAGTCTGGTGAGGTAATATTTTTTTTTAGAAAATGAGACATAAATGAGCTGGACGCTAACCTCATAATTAAATCGATTAGTTCATCCGCACCGCATCCAGCAAGTATGTATTCAGATTCAATTCCACAATCTTCAGCAAGAGCAGCACGCAAGTGGCGGCTTTCCGGATCAGGGTACACATAGGGGAACTTAAGACTACCTAATGCTGTAGCCACCTACAGAGTGGAAGTCACGCTTTAGTTACATACAGCGAAGAGAAACTGTTATTATTGTGCACGAATCATCACAGCTTTGAGTAATAGAATTTCATGTTTCCTTCCTAGAAATGATTCGTGTTCCCAAAGCCTAACTTATGATGGTTAAGAAAGTAGTGTTTCAAATACTAGTATATAGGTTACATCGGACTAATCTTTATATTGAAGAGTGGAACTCACCTCTGGGGGTGGACCATATGGATTCTCATTTGCATCGAGCTTGATTATGTCCTCTGGTCTACGCCCAAGCCGAGCAGATAGCACCTGGTAAGAGCTTCCATTTTCAGCAAACTTAAAACTAGTACTACACAGTATCATATCACAGCAACATCAAAAGTAAGCTTGAAAAACTAATACATTGCCGCACTCAGTAATTTGAGCTGCGCTACATTCCATTCTCAACAAAGGCCAGAGCAACTCGCCGCGGGGCATTTCCACGAGCACCTCGCGCGTAGCAAAAGGCCGGCGTCTCCCCAACACAAAGGGAATCCAACAGTGGGGGCGCTTATGCATACCTCGAAGGGCAGGATGGGCTGGTACGGGGCGAGGGTCCTGAGGTGGCGCCGGATGAAGGATTCACCGGACGGCCGCCGCTTCGCCTCGGACGCCGCCGGCTCCTCCACCGGAGCCGCCGACGACATGGGGCGGAAGGACGCCCTGCCTCCCGGGCGCCGCCTCTCGCCTGCGAAGTGGGAGGCGGCAGCCGGCGACGGGTTCCGGATGCGGAACCGGGTGGCCCAATCCATCAACGAAGCGGCGCCGCCGAGTGGGGAGGAGTTCGCTCGCTGGCCAGTTGGTTCGCAGAGGGCCAAGTGAGATGACAGGGGCCAGGGGCCGTCTCGCGCACGTGAGGACCGGCCGGAGGAGACCCCACGGCTTTGGAGGCGCTTTAGGATTCGTGCCGGCACGGATCGAGGGACCCGATCGACGGCTGGCGCTGGAGACAGGGCGGAGCTGGGAGTTCTCCGTGCGACCGTGCCCCGGTGCTCGAATCCCTGGCCGTTTCATCGTTCTCGCCACCGGCCACCGGGCGCGCGCGTTCCCGATGCGTGCTGCGTGCTTGGGAGGCACGCACGCGATCGCTTCTCCCGGTGAACCTCGCTCATTTCCTTGACGCCTGGATCGATCGATCGCGTGGAGTAGTCGTGTGTGCTTGACTATATATCTGACAAGCCACTGCCGATGGTGACGCGATCCAATCATCAGGACTTAGTGTTAGGGCCTGTTTGGTTTGAGTTGCTTATTATAAGCAACTTAAAGTTGCTTATTTGGAGTTGCTTATTTTTAGTTCAGCTGTTTGGATACCCTTGCTTATAAGCATTGAATGAGGTGGATATTGTCATGTTTGCCCCTAATTATTGAGAAAGAGGGGGAGGACAACCAGGCATTCAATGAGGGCAAGAGGTGTAAAGTGCATCGGGAAGTCCTCATAAGCAACCATAAGCAACCCAAGAGTTGCTTATTTGCTTATAATAAGCAACCCCATGAGCAATCCCATAAGCAAGAGTGATTAGTTTCATAAGCAACTTATTTGCTTATTTTAAATTGTTTATGTATAAGCATGTGAAACCAAACAGACCGAAGTTCAAATTTCCCCAGGTTTAAGAAAGGGAGGGAAGACCTCGTTTAATACCAACGTCAAATAACGAATCCAATTCTCCACCCAATCATCAAGACCCTAACGCGGCGGCAACGTTAAACACTCGTGCATGGTCAGGCATGTTCGATCTCCGTGGGTGGACGTGCAAAAAATTCTTTGCGGAAAAGCCTGGTAAGAAAAAAGCTTTTAACTAAGAAACTGCGTCAAAGCTTTGCCAGGTACCTCGTCGTCCCCCTCACTCGGACTATTGGGTTCTGACTTCTGAACTTGCTGGCTTGCTGCTGCCCTTCCAGAGAATGCAGTGTGTTACATTCTTTTAGAGAAGAAGGAATCCGAGTCAGAGATGGGAGAAGATGATGGCTCACTTCTATATGGCTCACTTCTATATGGATATAAGAGATTCTGACTCGGACTCATTTTACTTGGAAGGCGGACTCCATAGTACGGACGATGAGATGGAAGATGATGTTTTTTTAGACTGAGAGAAGGAAAATGACGAGGAAGATTATTCCTCAGAAGAGTCTTGACCGTTTTTACGAGAAATTGATAGTGGCTGAAGGATCCAAACAGAAGCACATGGGAAAATATGGTGTATGTGAACAGCCCCAGTGGATGGAAGAAGAAGAAGATCATGATGAACCTCGTGAGGAGCGACGCGAGGAACGCGAGCGCGTTAGGAAGCCAGCAAGTGAGGAGAAAGTTGATATCCTTGGGGATGAGGACGTGGTGCAGGTATTTTTACTGTTCCGTACAACCTCCAATCACAAAAGAAAGTTGTTTTAGACATTGGCGTGGTATCAAAAGCTTTGTACTCAGTTAGATTTGTTAAACTTTATTGTACCTTTATTTTGTCAGACAAATATGTACTCTCTCCATACCGAAATATAAGGCGCATTTTCATTAGGACAAGATTTTAACTGACAAATACTAATTCAATATATCATTTATGTGATACGAAATCATATTCGTAAAAAGTACTTTTGAATACGCTAAGGCTAATCGCAATGCACTGTATCATATCACTCTCTCCAAAGCTACCATGTTGTTGGATATTTTTATGCGTAGTATCATGGGCATGACATTTGTTTCTTAAGAATCAAGTCAATTAATTATTGCATATATTGTATCAATGACCAGTGACGGATCCTGGGGTTTGCTATGAAATGACAAGTTCAACATCTCACTAGCTTCAAAGTTTAAACTAAATGGAATTATAGACTTTACATGTGACAAAACAAACAATATAAAGTATTTCGTGTGAGTGAGTAACAAAGAAGAGAGATTTGATTACTCATTTCAGCCTCACTCAAGAAATTGTTATAGATAAGCTAATTTGTTACTTGAATTAGTGCCATGATACTGTGGTTGAATCAATGTGATTCTCTGTTCTCGAATCACATACATTTGGTCTATTATAATGTTTGGCTTTTTACTCATGTTCAAATAATGCAGTGAGAATAAGTATTTTGCCGATGGTGTTCTGAGTTGCATCAAACTTATGTCATGCATGCTCAATCAAAATATGCATCATATGGTGCTTTGTGTGAGATATGCTCTGCATAGCTTGTGTTCCTAACTCTTGAATGATGTCAATGTTGCATGCGTCATGTGAATTTACAAGTCTTCTAACACAACTTAAAACAATATGGGAACCACAGAATCGGAAAATTTTGTTCAAAACCAGGGGTATAAAGTCCGATGCTAATATTTGCCATAAGCATTGACAAACATGATGGGAGCTACTTAAAGACATATCTGGCTCATGGGTTAGCATCCTTGAGTGTATAATTTAACAAATGGGTTCTTGATGATGTTACTCTTTATCCTTCATAATATCCCGTGAAAGAATTCTCTAACCTCTGCAATTTTTCCCTTTAAGGTTGTGGAATCGTCAGAAACTGGGCATGTGCAGATTTTTTGTATTTGAGTCAAGAAGAGTCACGCCGCTTTGTCACTAGGATTGTAGATACATGTGTAGCCATCGGAATGGTAAAGTCTGCATTCTTTCTTTGAATAAGGCAATCTAATAATCACGCAAGACACATCTGACTTTGATTATCTGCAAGATAGGAATTTACTCCGTCACCAATAAAGGAGGCCCAGGCAGCCCCTACTGATATAGAAAGGACTTTGTTGGATCTGCATGGGAAGATCATTGATCACTCAACTAAATGTGGAAGGAAGGAAGAACAGTTAGGATTCTACTTGTGATTCTGCTAGAGGATAAATATTCTTACGGTATGGAAGTTATTGATGTGTCATATTCGCTTTTTTTTTGTTCTCTGTTTTTTTTGGGGTGACAGCCGTATTTGATGTTTTGCAGACAAAGTGGAAGAGGTGTGTAAGAGGCTTGGAATTACATTCTGCCATTGTTGTGCTTGTGAAGCTATGTATCCAAGCAAGGGGCATCTTAAGAGAATCGCACGTGCAATACAGTCTAAGGTCCTCCTTCCCTATTCGATGTGATTTTTGTTTGCTACAGAATTATCATGTTTTGGGTTTATTAATCAGGTTGTAATGCCTTACCCCTTGTGTCAGAAGCCCCAATGCTTATTTTTGGTGCTGACGTCTTCCGTTGTACGCCAGGAGACGAGGGTTCAGACTATATTTCATCTGTATGTCTCTTCCAGTAGCTAGCATTTCCTTGATTCGGTTTTTGCTACGTTCCAGTGGGCAATCACATTTTTTTTTTAGTCATGTAGGTGGCGACTTCATTGGACTGGCCAAAATTCAGACGGTATACTGTTCGACTCTCACATGATGAAGGGATCATCAATGTTGTCTGCTAGGCTTGGTTCCACGATCACGTAATTCTGTGTTTTATACAATCTCTGTGACTACCCATTGCCACATTGTTTATTTGGGGAACTGACATCCTTCATTTTTTCCAGTGAGTTTATTTATTCCTTCAGCAAGACAACAAAGAGAACTGTAGAGAAGATAATCTTCTTCAGGTAAGTACCTGTGTTCCTTCCATATTTTGTCCAGTTGAGTCAGATATGCTCACACAGCAGTACCTTGCACAGAAATGGGTTAAAGGATGGTCAATTTGGCGACATTTGCCATCAAGAGATGAGTGCTATTAAAAAGGTAGGAATACAGTGTGTTTCGCCCTCCTGTATCTGATTTGCTTTGGCTAGCTCATTTTGATGGTTGTGTGCTTCTTCCCCTGAAAGGCTTGTGCCTATTTCATGGACGGACATGAACCGCGCATCACATATGTGGTTGTGTTGCCTCATGCAACGATGGGGATGGCCAACAAAATTGGTTAGTGTCTTTACTTCAGCTTCTGAGGGCTTATCCGCATATGCATGCCGCTTCACATAGCTTGGTGACTGGGTGTTCTTTTATAGGAACTGGGGCGGACCTGACTGGGTATAAGTTCTGGTGTCGTCATTCTGGTGGCAAGGTAAAGTGGATTTTTAATTTGCTGAATCCACGGCTGGCTATTCTTAAAAAATGTTATTGAGCTATTATATTGGTTGACTGTAGAATTTCTCCAAACTGGTCTGTTATCACGTCGTTGTTCATGATGAGAACAATTTTCCAGCCGGTGAACTTCAGTCTCTAGCCTCAAAGCTTTGCAGCATGTAAGTTTGAACTGCACCTTTTTGAATTGCTTTGCTACAACCCACTATTATTAGTTGGCACCTCTGACCGACTAGACATTGTCAAATGCAGCCATGATCGTCGGCGCTACCCAGAAATAGACATTGGTATGACAGCCATGAATTTTACTAGTAAATGCTACTTTATGTTCTGCTTATGCCTTGTGTATTGGATTGCTTCCATCATACTTACAAATTATCCACTCGTCTAGTCCCAACAGCCTACTACGCTCGGCTTGACGGAATGGCGGCTCTTGAAGAATGGGGAAGAACGAAGCAACTGGTGAAAATTCCGAGCAACTGAATCCTTTCTGCTGATGTGAATAATGATGACATCCTCCAGCAAAAGTTAGGCAGACATGTATCCAACATATTTAAGATGCTTCATGTATTTTGAAATTTGTGTGCGAGCGGGTAAGCTGTTAAACCCATTTCGCAGAGACATGTGATGCTTGCGACGTATTTTCATAAACTGGAAGGCTTTTTTTTTCACGAACAGGAGGCTTTGAAGGTGATTGATAACCGGATTCTCAGCTGATTGACCGGGTGACCGCCAAACGACCGCAGCAACCGGACACCCCGCTGCTTCACTGGAAGGAACCCCGATTTTTCGGATGAATTTGAATTTACATCTCGATTTTGCTCTGAACATTCTTTGAGTTTCTGCCGTGAACATACTTGACTGCAATCCTTTTGGCTTAAAAAGCCTCATATTTACATCGTCGTGTGAATCAAACCGTTTAGCCTAGCTACTCACACACTCTCTCTAAGCTCACAGGCAACCTGAAGCTTCTTCCTCCCATCTGATCGTCACCTCCAGCAGCTGGCCCCTCCTGCTCCGGCCGGCCCCAGAAGCTCCCGAACCAGAAGAGCCCTTCCTGCTCGATGATCGCCTCCCACACGCCGTCATGGTCGTCGTTGCCGTCGACGGCGAAACACCTCTCTTTCCAGCCATCGGCGCCGCCGTCTCGGATCCCAAACGCGGCCTCAAAACCGTCGTCCAGGTCCAGCAGCTCCTCCAGCTTCAAGCCTGCTGCTGCGGCCGCGCAGCCAGCTCCTCCCTTGGACGCCGCCATCGGCGACGACGGCCTCCTCCTGTGCCATCTCCTCAGGATGATCCGCTTGGTCTTGACGACCACTCTCTTGGGCAGCCTGACGAAGAGGAAGACAGTGACCTGCAGCACCAGGCACGGGCAGCAGCAGCACACCACCAGGCAGTCCATGGCCACCAGGCCGGTCTCCGCCGCGCACGACGCCATTGTTGGGCAGAGGACCGTGGAGGTAGAACCACAGGAGCAATGATGAATAGGGAGGAAGATGAGACGGTGACGAGGACATGGGGGAAGAAGAACCAGCTGGGGAGCTTAGCATAGCTGCATGGGTTGCTTGGAAGAGTGAGCCAGAGGTTAAGGTTGCTTGAGCTGCCCCAGCAGTGGCTTGGAGAATCGATTTTGTTCATTCTTTCAAGCCAACTCACCCTGGCCCGTCGCTAGGGGCTATAGGTGTTTCTTGTTCTCAAGCTTGACCTACGCCTCAAGACAGGGAGGAAAGCAAGGGCACGCGTCAGGTCAAGCACACGCATTCCGTGACTACAAAACATGGTTTGGTATGTTTTCTGTTGGAACACATAATAAACATCTAACAACAGAGAAGCAGTGAGGTTTGGCAATAACCAACTAAATGATTGGAAGTGTGAGAGGCACGAGTTGCGTACTTGCGTGGATGATGATTACTGCCGATTGCTCCACTTCCCCTTCACAGCACGAGTTGAGCCACAAGAAAGCACAATATCTAGTGAGCAGCAACTTGTTTCCCTTTCTGAAATACGAGTAACAAGCAGAAGGGAGCATGATATTTTGCTTCAGGCTCAAAGGCTTTGTTGCTGACGTCGTCTGAGATAACTGATAAACATGACTTCATCCAAACGCACAGATGTGTGCTGTTATTTGGCTGTAAAGATATAGCAAGATCAAAACTTACTATTGAGATAGTGCATTCTGAGCTAAAGACACCAGATATATTCGATATAACACGAATTGTGGGCAAGTGCACTATTTGAGATAGTGCACTGAAAATACAAGGACGATACATTTCTAAGAAAAAAATATATATTCCAATGACTTGGAGATGAAAAACTTTTTATGGCATCCATCATGTTTTCGGTGCAAACTTCAAGTAACAAAGAAATAAACATAAATTGTACAGCAGGCCTCTTGCCCACAAGACAAATAAAAATAGTGCCATTCTCTTGTTACAGGAAACATTTTATTCAAAGGCTGGATCAATGCAACATGCGGAAACCTTCAGCAGCACAGCCACTGTATTCTGATGATGCTTTTATCCAAAAGGCAGTTAGATTTCAAGGGGTTGCCTCAAGAACGCCTCCATTTGCTTCGCCCTAGTCTTGATCGACATATCAAACACCTTCTGCCCGAACTCAATCACAAGTCCTCCCATGATGCTGTAGTCAATCTGCAGAGAAAGCACAATTGAGGAACATTCCTTCAAATTTTACTTTTGAGGCTACAGACTAGCTCGTGGACCAAGTAGTTACCTTCTGTTCAACCAAAATAGTTTTGTTCTTCCCAAGGATATCTTGCAAGGTCTCCTTGAGTTCTTTCTCCTCCTTCTCCGGAAGTGGCTAACAGAAAAGAAACATGTGTCAGCAAAAGAAATCAAGTGATGACATGTCACCTACTCGAGGAACTACAAATGCATCTGCAGTGAGGAACCCTCGACCTATGGATCATCTGAGGTAAGCAAGCTTCATAAAATTCTGGAATGATTTATCCTCATTTTGTAGAAATGAAAGGTTATCACAATTTGCTGGGTGATTGTGTGATAAGAGATGTAGCAGCTTGTTCGAGGCCGTCACAAAACAGAGCAACTCTGAGCGGCACGGAGAACTGCAGGGTGAGTTCGATTTCGCCAACCTTCAATGCAAAGATCACCACTTATCTGGCCCCTTTGCTCTGCAAATTGGCTTTCTTCAACAGATGCAAACCAAATACCCTAAAATATGTAGACATTCCCCCTCGACCTTTTGAGGCTAAGAAAAAAAAACCGAGAACCCAATAGCAAACAGAACAGATAGGAACATGGTATGCCTCTTAAGTTGGTCGTGCAAGATTAAGCATGTCAACTCCAAAACAAATTATGCATGTCAAACGCTGATATGGAGTACTTAATACCATTCAGATCATTGCACTATAGCACTACCCGCTGCCAGCCATGAATAAACTACAGACTCTCTTTAGTTTGTAACTTCAAAGACATGAATTTGATAAAACTGCCTGGCAAAATTTATCATATGTAATCTGGAGACATCATACAATATTCACCCCCAGGAAAAAAACTTTTTTTGCCTCCACAGTTAATTTATTTCTATTTTCAGCTTGAAAGACAAAATATGCCAAATAGAACAGCAGAGACCATAAAAAAACTTAAGAAGACAAGAAATCCAAGAAATTCACATCGAGCAACATTATCCATCACGATTTATTTCATATTGTCATCAAATCAAGCAAAAGAAAGCTATATATGCATCATCAAACATTTCTTTTAACATGAGAATGGTACTGAGATATTCAACCAGATATTGTTTTCAAAGTTGCAAGAGGAAAAATGGGTTGGAAAATCAACTTACAATAACTGTCCTGACAACAACCTTCACCTCCCCCTTATGTGCCATGGTCAAATCAACAAATCTCTCGGCAATGCGCTCAATAAATTTCAGTCTGCCATTGTCCGCCAGGACAGCTTCATAAACCAACAAAAAGTTAGGCACTGCCAAGATACATGGTACAGAACAAATGATATCCATTTATCCATCATACCAAGTACCAAAATTCAAAATTCAAACCAGTTTCTTGAGAGAAATAGCTCAACTAATGGGTTTGGTAACAAATATATAGCTGATAAATAATAAAGCTGCCCTTACAAATAAACTACTGCACATGATAAAAATTATCATACAGAATTACAGATGAAGGCTACAAAAAGCATTTGCTCTGTATTAATATGGAATAGACTATTGGAACCAATAACACAAGAAAATGGTTCAATGCATTTTACACAGTTTGTCAGTAAGGCATTTACAGAACAACAGCTTCCTATCAAACTTGGGCGTATTGAATCTTAATCAAGACTACTGCACATGATAAAAATTATCATACAGAATTACAGATGAAGGCTACAAAAAGCATTTGCTCTGTATTAATATGGAATAGACTATTGGAACCAATAACACAAGAAAATGGTTCGATGCATTTTACACAGTTTGTCAGTGAGGCATGTACAGAACAACAGCTTCCTATCAAACTTGGGCGTATTGAATCTTAATCAAGTAATCAACACATTACAAGGAAACATAGTAACTCAATCAAGCATACAAAATGAGTAGGACGCATACCCAAGAAATTCTTTGTGATATCTGAAAACCCAGCTTCAGCGAATATTTCAGTAATGGCCTTCACCCTGGTCTCTTTTGGAACTGACAAGTCCTTTATGAATTGAGAAAACAGCGGGCTCTTCTTGGACGCCTCTACAACAGTTTTAATCTCAGATTCAACTTTGTCCAATGCGTTTGCTTTGGCTGCTGTAAGGAACAGTGCACTAGCATAGTTGCCCGTGCCACCATACAGAGCCTCTGGAACCTAAAGACATAAGTCAGACAAACAATTAGATTACCAGTGACATGGATGGACGAATGACACACATCTCAAATTGCCGACGACCTATTAAATTAAAAGGAGAACCTATGCAGCAACTCGCATAAAACTAGACAGATATCAAGGGAAACCGAGAAATGTAAACCGAACAACACTGAGTGTCTACTTGCCCTGAAGTTTATTTACCAAACAGCACAGTCCAACATGAAGAAACTGTCTCACCAAATATGCGAATAAGTAACTCGAGTTCAACAGTTCATCCTTTGTGTATGACTTAGGGCTCGTTTGGCAGGGCTGTGGCTGTGGCTAAAACGGCTCCGGCTGTGGCTTCTCTGATGGAGCGGCTTCTCTGGTGGAGCTAAAACTGTTTTGGAAAACGTTTGGCAAAACGACTTCTCATCTTTTTCATGAATGGATAGAAGTGATCCAATGACCAATATGCCCTTGTCTCCATAACTTGTCGTATACATGAGTTTATGTGTTGTCCTAAGTTTATGATTTCATATGAAATTAAAAAAATAAAAAATAATAATAATTTGCCTGGATGAGTTAGCGGTCCATATGACACATGCGTCTTAGTGGGCCAAGGATCCATGGTCTTTTAGGCCCAAGAGAGACGCGTGTGAGGGAGAGATGGAGATAAGATAGCGTTCTGCTCTCCATTCGTGGCCGGCCATGGTCGAGCCCCTCAAGCTCAGATCGACGGAGCAGAGTAAAGGAGATCTGGACGTTGTGGAATCGATCGCTTGGGTTACGAGGAGCTCGTCTGTGGTGGAAACTGGAGCGTGCCGAGTTGGAGGCAGCGGTCCCGCCGCCCGGAGCGATGCCGTCGGCCGCGGCTGTCCTCTTCGCGCGATGCTGGCCCCCGCGCCCTCCCTCCGCCCAGCGCGACTCCGGCCCGCCCACCTCCCTCGCCTAGTGCGATTTCGCCGGCCAGCACACCCCCGCCTCGGACGCGTTAGAAGGATGACGAGGTAGGTGGAGTTGGGGTGGCATTTTGGTGTGTAGTTTTGGGGCAAATTGGTATTAGCGCCTGCGGGAATGGGGAGAGGCCGCGCGGAGCAGGTTTTTTTTAGCTCCGGCTCCCTCTCCTTTTTTGTAAACGGATATTGCAGGGCTTCTCCATCGAAGCAGTTTTGTTGGACACCGTTTGGTAGGGCTCCATGTGAAGCTGTTGGAGAAGTCCCTCATGGAGCCCTACCAAAGGGAGCCTTAAATAAGTGATTGGTGTGTGCATAATAACATTCACTAGAAAATCAAATGGTATCCAACCCTAGTACAGCATTAGGTTTTCCCAACGATAGGCAGGATAATAGAGAAATAATTGCATAATCCCCACAGTGCCAATAATACATTGATAAGAGCAACCTATCACCACTGACGTACATAATAATACAACATATGTATCCCATTTCTTAACTACATTCGCGCATCAGGGGGAATACAAGTACCTTGATCTGCTTCCCGCTGGGCTTGGCCACCTGCGACGAGAAGCCCCTCGAACCCTGCATCAGAACGAAAACGTCAGTCCCCCCAAAATCACAAGGATGACTCAAACATCCTCCCTGCAAAATACCCTAGGACATCAGGAGACAGAGCAGCCCTAGATCGGATAGAAGGCCAATCGAAATCGACAGAAATGGATCTGCTTCGACAACAGAGAGGGGGTGGGGAGCAGGGACCTGGGCAACGGCCGCGGATTCGGAGGCCGCGAGGTGGGCGCGGAGGAGGGGGAGGCCGGATCTGAGGTGCCGCGCCGCCGCCATCCCTGTTCGCTGGCTCGTTCCGCGACGCTGGAGAGCGAAACCCTTGGGTGCGGGTGGGAGGAGATCGGGGACGAGACGAGGAGGCTGGTCAGATGGTTTTGAGGAGTGCGAGGAAAAAGAGGAAGGCGAGGCGATGCGCGACGCGAGAGGCTTGAGCCAGGGCAACCCACTCAGCTCTCGGAGAGCGGCCCAGGAAGCCCAAACTCTTTGACCGTTTCGGATCATGGGCTGTACATTAGCAACTAGGGCCATCACGGGCAGATATTTAGGCCTATTTCAGCTCCATGGGCTCAGTTTTTGGCCACATGGGCTCATGGCACGAGATGAAATGGATATGATGATAATGATTCGTAAACCTTTCCATAATCCAACAAGATTCAGCCCATGCGCAGTCCTGCCGATTGCCGCCATGGCTTCTCCCTTTTTTTTCTTTGATTAAGAAGCAGAAGCAGAAGGTTTGCTAAACAGGGAACAACTGCATTCTCAGATTTCAGAATTGTAAAGGTAGCGCAATGGAAAAGCGTTGAAACTTGAGACGAAACAGATGTGTTCGCAACTACGGAGACAGAAGAAAACAGCATTTCCGAAACACACGGAGGCAACGACGAGTAAAGCAAGTGGAAAACATTTCACAGATAACCTAGCATGTTAAGAAAACAACCGTGACCCTTTTGCCTTTTGCAAAGTTTTTCCCGTGGAAAGTTGTCAAGGCAGGCAGATGCACCCACGCAACACGCCGACACGTTATGTTACGGTACATCTGTACTCGCGATGTGCTACTAAACATCTCTGAACGGGGAGTGCGTTCCATCGTCGCAAACAAAAGCGATATAAATAAACAACCAGATCATCCATACCATGCATGACCCAAAAAAATGTTTTGTAGATTGCAGTACTTTCTCTTGCTTTTCCTCACATTCTTTACCATCTTTCCAAAATAGTGTATTCAGTGCGCCCTTGTAAAGCTTCTCTTCTGAATCACACAATGTACCATGGGCAACTGCCAAGCACACCAACCATCCCACTGAGCGCCCTTTCCATGTTGATCTCCACTCGCGCGATCCACACAAAAAGCCAAACTTTCTCCTGAAACTTTACCGCGCCCGCCCTCTAACCCATTGACACATCGCCGGGTCACAAAGCAGCTGGTGGTGGTCTGGTGGACGCCTTTGCCGAACCCTCTTGTTGCCTTCACCTCTCCCATCCCATGCTCATCGCTCCAGTCCTACGTGCATAACCACCTCCAACAGTCAGGTTCACTAGTCGCAAGCTACTGTTCCATCGTCGATCTTGCTCGCTCTGGATGCAAGAATGGCAGCGACCAGCACGCCGACGATGCCGGCGACGGTCACGCCCCTGCCGGGCTACGGCTACCAGGGCTCCGCCGCGGGCGGCGCCGAGCCTCCGCAGCACAGCTCATCGGGCTCCATCGGCACGTTCTTCGGGGTGTTCGCGGCGGTCCTGGTGCTCACCTTGCTCTCCTGCGTCTTTGGGCGGGTGTGCGCGGCGCAGGCCGAGGGCCCCGACGAGGTGTACGACTGCACGAGGCTGGCCCGGCGGTGGAGCGGGTGGCGGGCGCCGCGACGGAGCGGCGGTGTGAAGCGGGAGGCGAAGGCACCGCCGCCCGTGTCCGTGGTGGAGGTTCCCGCCGCGTTGCCACCGCCGGAGGAGCCGTGAAGAAGCTGGCGCCGGCGAGGTTCATGGCCCCTTTCTTTGTCTGTCCTCTTCCGAGTTTCGATAACTAGTCGGATAGTATTATAGGAGAAAGAATCAACAAGAAGGTGCTATATGCTGTTTGATCATCTGTTCGTTGCGTCACTCGTGATGAGCATTGTTTTAAATTCTTTTGCAAAGATATAATGCTTTTTCTAAGATCTCGGCCTTCGAAATTTTTGCTGTACTCTGATCAGTTAGAGTTATATGCGTATGTCTGATCCGTTGATCCTCACATGGTTCGAGCTGAAGAGACAGAGCAACTGTTAAATTCATGAGCAGCAGTTTGACAGTTTCAGTGTACAAGAAGGCACCTCTCAACTGACAGCTCTGAATTCATACCAGACTGAGCCCTGAAGCTGCAAGCGGAGACGACGATTCGAGTCCTCTTCTGCAGAGTGAACCACCACACTCGCAGTCTCGCAGAAGAACTGCAATGATAGTTCTTTTGTCATTTGCATTGTATCAGATTTGCAGGCCGATCGTGCTGCCAAAGTTAGGTAAGCATGGCATGGTTCGGTGACGACAATAAAGAATGCACTCCTACCCTGCCCCCCACATGGCCGCTAGAATTATCCGTGGACGACGACGACGACTGCCACCACCAACTACCATTCTCCCGTCGGAATCATGCATGATCCCGGCCCCGGCCAATCTGGTTTTGCTGTGTTCTGTCACGGTTGCTCACGCATGTACGCAAGCCTCCGGAATTGGTCTCGAGATCAATAAGAAATACCGGGTTGAGTGGGTAATGACAGTGACTGATCCGGCTGTAAACTCGGCAGGCTGAAGAAACTTTTTCTTATAGGAAACATGTGTTTCCATTAACTGCTGGCTCCAGGCAAATCGCCGAGTTACCAGTTCAGCTTCAAAGTTTTGGTCTATCGCTTCGAAACACATTTTAGCCTGAAGAAACTACGACGCACCACCATGATGCACATTTGAGGCTGATTGGCTGAAGAAGAAACTTGAAAATGGTCCGTCTCGGGATGTCTGTTGGACTTCTGCACGAGAAAGCCCAGCAACACGCCTGCCGGGCCACGCAATCCCGAGCCCACGGGCGAAGCATGACGACCGGCCCTTTTCCCCGGTAATCCTATCCGCCTTCCGATAGCTCCCCCCTTTGAGATTCATGCAAACAATTCCACCCCTTGGATGCTATCTCCCACGACCCTAGCTCCCTCCCTGTGCCCCCGCCACCCCCAGCCCCCCTGCCACCGCCTCCACCGCCGGCGCCACCACTGCCGCACCCATGGCCGGGTTCCCATGGCTGCCCCTGGCCCGCCGACCCTCTAGTGGCTGCCCTGCTGGCACCGAAGAAGATGAACATTTCCTTAAAAAATATTGATATAGGTTTAGAAAAATGTTGAATATATTTTTCAAGATGTTGAAATATGTGTTCCGAAATATTAAATGTATATTTTATAAAATGTTGAATCAAGTGTTTTGCAAATGTTGATCAGATTTTAAACAAATGTTGAATCCGATATAAAATATTGAATCTTCTAATTTGGATCTAATGAGTTTTAGAGCTTGTTTGGTTACCAGGACTAAAGTTTAGTCCACTATTTTTGGCACTTTTAGTCCCCAAAGTGCCAAACAGGTGGACTAAAATGTGGACTAAAGTGTTTAATCCTCTAGTCCATATGGGGTGGACTAAAGTGGACTAAAGGGTCTTAGGGACACCCCTGCCCTCTCATTTATTACCCTTCCTCCCGCCTGGCTCCCTCCGTCGGCCTCCTTCCCGCCGCCTCTCGCCCAGCCCCCGCCGCACTCCTACCCATTCCCCGCCGCGCGCGCTAGATGCGGCGGTGGATCCCGGTCGCATGGCGGCCGTCCCCAGCCTGGTCTCCAGCACGTAAGACGGGATCTTCCCGGCCACGACTGCGGTCACGATCTCCTCATCCTCCTCCAGCATTTTCTCCAGCGCGGCGGCGGGGTTCCCCTGTTGTGCGCACGGGGCCGGCGCGGGCTGCTGCAGGAGTCGATGATATAGTCCTCCTCGTCGTTGCTGTTGGAGACGACGGACTGCATGACAGCGATCCTGAAGAAGCTGAGGAGGTAGATGAGCAAGGCGACGAGGCCGGAGATAGCGAAGATCTCGGCGAGGGAGACGACGTGAAGCAGCATGGAGGCGCGGATCTTCTCCCGCCACCACCGCATCAGGTAGATGAGCGACGCCGCGAAAAAAGGCCGAGAAAATGAGGTTGGTGTGCCGGATCGGGAGCGGCAGCGCGTCCCCGGCCTGCACCCACACCCGCCCCCCTCGGCCCCGGGCGTAGCCGACGGCCGCCGCCGCGGGTGCCTTGCCGGGGCACCCCTGTGCGGCGGCATGAGCCTGCGGCGGACCTCCATAGCCATAGGGCGGCGATGCTGAGGGGCTCATCGGTGCTCAACCCCGCGGCGCGGAGGAGCAGGAGTAGTGGCCGCCCGTGTTTTAGGTTGTATTTTGGGGATTTTGATTTGGGGCGAGGGATCTATCTGCGTCGGGCACTCATCCCCCGCTGCCGCCTCGCATGCCGGAAGATCCGCCGCCACATCCGACGCGCGCGGCGGGGAGCGGTGCGGCGACAGGGAGGCCGGCGCCTCGAGCGCCATGTGGGTGGAGGAGGGGAGGGGAGGCTAAGAGGGAGCACCCGAACCAGAAGTTGGCGCAAAGGTAATAGGCGGTGGGTAGCAGAGGGGTAAAATGGTCTTTGTTCAACTGTACTAATAGACTTTAATCCATGGAACCAAATAAGATTTGTTCAACTGTATTAATGAACTTTAGTCCATGAAACCAAACAAGATAGAGTCTAAAATTTAGTTCACATGTTACTCATCCAGCGCATGGAAGCTACGTAGGAGCCCTTTCTCCACGGAGAAAACGGAAACCTGCCCCTCTGGCCTTCCGTGACGACGGCTGTGTGGCCTGGCCCAATCCGTGCTCGGCTTCTGGGCGGACAACGTGCAGGCCCGGGCGTACGCCAAATATTTGTCTGTCATCTCGGCATGTCCCTCCGTCCGACGCGGGGAAACGCACAGCAGCACACGCGCACGGCTCCTGAGAGAATCCCCAAGTTTGACGCTGCTACGGAATTAGGCTTCCTGATTGATTCATGGGTCGATCGATGACACCGTCACGACGGACTGGCGCGTGAGCGGAGAAGAGGACACCTCAGTTGACGCGGATCATGATCCATGGGAGGCAGCGACACGGCGCTGACCCTGTGGAGTAGCAGGGTCCGTGACCGTGGGCGAGCACCACACCACCTTGGAGGCGTGATGGGTTCACAGGCCGCCAGTGCTCGCCGCCTTTACGTGCACGAGCCCTGATCTGGCAGGCGATCCCCAAGCGTTAACCCGGCGCCGCCAAAGCGGGTGACCCTCATTTATGCTGCTCCCTCCCTACACCAATACCGATCGATCACGCATTTCCACCGGGCTTCCGGCGAGACGAGCGCAGGTACGGACATGCATCATCGGGGCTCCGGGCTCTGGGGACCGCCGCGGCGCGGCCTCACCTCAATGGCTGATACCAACTCTGAGCTTGCTCCTGCTCGTGATTCGCGAAAGCTGCGTGGGGTTTTTTTTTATAAGGAGAAAGAAAAGCCCTCCGACATCTCACCTGAAGAGAATGCGTCTCCGTGCTCAACTTTTGGTAAAACTCGATTGTCTCCGGCTTAACCACCTGCAGCTGCAAGTGAACAGAAGCTGAACTTCACGTCGGCACACAGCGTGAACCGGTAGTTGTCTTTGTCAACAACCAGTGATCGAACACAAGCGATGAAGTGAAAGATACACGACTGTGATGGATGAATCGCACATTCACAGTCGAACCTGCTGGTGGACCTTCGCATTCCAGATTTCACTTGCACACAGTAGCTAGCTCCCGGTGACACAACCTCAGGCAGTACAGTAGCACAGTACTTGTACCATCGTAGTTCGTACCGAACCAACTAGTCAACTAGAGTGACCAACAGTGAGTAGCACACCGAGTACAGCGTCACCCTGTGTCAGCGTCAGCCGTGACCCAGACTGCCCGGGCCAGACACGGCGACACGCCCCGTGCGGCCATCGTCCGTGCCCGACGCCCTCTCCCATCTGCCGCCGCCGCACGTATACCCGCGCGCCGCGCGCCCGCTTCAGGTTTCACCCCATCCCCCACCACACGCGCCCCTGCCAGCCCGGTCGGCCGGTCGGTGCCGCCGTGCCGGTGCGGCCTCTCCTCGCGCACGTCCTCCCCTCCCTTCCCCTCTCGACCGCGCCAGACCGCCAGTGCATTCACGCAGACGCCGGCCGCCCGGCAGTGCAGGCGTCCCCAGCGCCCGCGGCTAGCTAGCCACTGCCCCCGCCCCGCCGCTTTGCCAAAAGCTAGCGCTCGGGCCGCGCCGCGCGCATGCACCAGTGCACCACCCCGGTTGCCCGCCAACCTCTTAAAGCGTCTCGGCACTTCGGCTCCGGCTCGGCCACTAGGAGAAGCCCATCAAATACTCGCGCCGCGCGCGCGCCCATTATTGCCATCACGCGCCGCGCGCACGCACACACGCACACAGGGGAGCTGTGCTCAAGAGCTAGCGAGCTTATCCATCGCACCATCATGGCGAGAGCCTTCCGCGCGGCCTCCCCGCTGCCGCTCCCGAGCTCGAGGGGCGCCGCCGCCGCCGTGACGAGCGGCGGCGGGAGGGGGAACTTCCCGTGGCTGACCAAGAAGAGCTCGAGCAATAAGCCGGCGCCGCAGCGCGGCGGCCCGAGCGACGGACAGGAGAGCAAGGGCGAGGAGCCCGCCGACGGGTCCTCCGCCGAGCAGTCGCCGTCGAGGAAGCGCGCGGACGCGCTGGCGCGGCTACGGGCGGCGTTCCTGGCGGCGATCACGCACCGGCGCCGGCGCCGGCAGCTGGGCTCCTGCGTCACGGGCACCATCTTCGGGCGGCGCCGCGGGCGCGTGCACGTGGCGCTGCAGACGGACCCGCGCTCCGCGCCCGTGCTGCTCGTCGAGATGGCCGCCTACTCCACCGGCGCGCTCGTCAGGGAGATGTCCTCCGGCCTCGTGCGCCTCGCGCTCGAGTGCGAGAAGACGCCGCTCGCCGCCGGTACGTGCACCGAGCCACACTGAGTCACTGACACTTCAACACGCCCCGCGCCAAGGCCAAATGGTTGACTTCATTTCTGCACCGAAATGATGTGCAGGGGAGAAGCGGCGGGGGTTGCTCGAGGAGCCGACGTGGCGCGCCTACTGCAACGGGCGCAAGTGCGGGTTCGCGGTGCGCCGGGAGTGCGGCGCGGACGAGTGGCGGGTGCTGGGCGCGGTGGAGCCCGTCTCCGTGGGCGCCGGCGTGCTCCCGGACGACGTCTCCGGCGCCGCCGCCGGCGCCGCTGAGGGCGACCTGATGTACATGCGCGCCAGGTTCGAGCGGGTGGTGGGTTCCAGGGACTCGGAGGCGTTCTACATGATGAACCCCGACGGCAGCGGCGGCCCCGAGCTCAGCATCTACCTGCTACGGGTCTGATCGCCGTCGACGTCCGGTCGCCGCCTGAGAAGACAACGCTTCAGCTTGCATTTCCACTCTGTATGTAATCATGCATGCATGCATAATCTGGTTGGGCTTTGTGTAGTTGTGTCCCATGTAATCTGGAGGTCTTGGAAAATGGTGTATGTACAATGCTACAACTGATCACTTACATGGTTAATTACTTTGAGTGATTAGTTTTTGGTGTGAGGTGGTGTGGTTACTTCTAGATAGCTAGGTTGGAGATCATTTTTCTCTTTGGTTATTATGTGATCAAACGGCTTGGAAAACTTGGGAATAATTAATATCAGTGCCTCTGTTGCATGATAAGATGCTATCGAGAACGTGGATGTGCAGTGTGGGTTCTTTGATCCGTTAATTGTTCAACAGAAATATACCGGCAACTGCTGTATGCCATAAGTGTGATATGATGCGAGTGATTGCTTAAATTTTGTTGCATCTATTCCTCCAAAAAAGAGGTATGTATTGAAACTGACATCTTATAGTACTGTTATGGAGTACGTCAACAAGTTGCACCGGTTGAGTCAGATTCAACTCCTTATCATATCTCATCAGCCAGCACTGTAAGACATAAGAAACTCTGAACTTTTTTTTTTGAAAGATTCCTTTTCCCTCTCGTTTTCTCTCCATTTATTTTCTTTTTAACCAAGGTTAATAATAAATCTTTACTATTGCTCCTGTATTATAACACTGACAAAATCACACCGGATATATCCGTTCCTTTTGCTCTTCGCCTTCGCCTCGTGTGGGTGCAGTACAGAAGAGGATTATTGTTTCTTTCTTCTGAAGAAGAACGACTCGTGGTAAATTATTGAAATTTTGGTGTACCAAACCTGATGCATGGGGCCTTTAATTAGTACAGCTTCCTATTCCTGAATCATGATTGATGTATAAGATTATAAGTATATTCCATTCCTTTGTCCTTGTTAATTTACACTACAGGTACTCCTTTATCATCATCAAACTGCACTAAGTAGCTGCAATGATGATCAGAACGGCTAAACCTGGCACGACTGAAACGAGAATTACACAATGATATCTGAAACTGAAAGGAATTTGGCAGGCCGCAAAGCCCTGTACTACCAACTGAAGTGCAATATTTTACAACTATTCAAGAACATGGGTCCTCTTGCTCTACCTTAATCAAAAGACAAAAGGACTATTTCAGGCCGTGGAGCCTAAACGAGTTTTTTAATCCAAAAGGATAGGCGCAACTGAAAGTGTCCTTTACATTTTACAAATCCCGAGTAATTCTGCCAATTATTCCTCATCATTAGGGCTTAACAATGGAACCACCCTTTTCCTCCCGCTTTTCTTCTTCTTTTCATCCATGCCATTGCCGGCTTTACGCTGCGTTTCGCCGGCCGGGGCAAAAAAGAAGGAAGAAGGGACCAGGTGGGCCAGGTGAGTGCGTGGCGATTGGCATGGCCCAAGGAATGTCATGAGGACTGCCCAGGTTGTTGGGCCACGGAGAGACCAGTTGGATCTTTAAACTGCTAGCCCTAAAAGAAAGGCCCTACGCCCTGGAAAAAGAAAGAAAGGGGAAGCTTTAAAGCCCAAGCGATAATCGTTACTTAAATGAGCCGCCAACGGCCGAGATATTCCCGCGCACGCATCATTGCGTCGCAGCGCGTAAAGCTGTCGCTCGCACGCTTGCTCCGTTTTTGCCCGGCGGCGTGGGCCCCACCTGTCATATCTTGTTGCACCCCGCCGAAATGGAAGTGGGGGGACGCTGATGAGCTGGGGGATGGTGAGGTGAGCCGGCCGATGGACGAGAGCGACGGCAACCGCACGCATGCGCGGCTGTCGGGTTGAGAAATGGGTACCCTTTCTCAATGAGAATTTGAGGCATGTTTCGATGTTTGGATGGGGGAGATTTGAATTCAGTTGCGAGGTCTGGTTCAAGTTTAAACCAAACATTCAAAGTTTCCCCATCGGACAATCCAGCATGTGCGCAAGTGGCTACAGATTCAAGCCGTGCAAAATGAAAACTCAGCATAGGCTTTGTCAAATTTGGAAGGATGCAGAGAATGAAACGGCTAGTGTTAGAGATGATCAGATGTGCACAAAAGTTTGTGCTGCTTCGGACAGACATGACATCACAGCATAATGTCATGGCCGACAGACCTCAAATCAGCGTACATCAGGGTAGGCCTGGCGTCGCGGCCTACTCGAAACCAAGAGACAAGTGCTAGAATTAGGCACTAAATAATCACACGACTTGGAGTAGTAGTAGCTCCCTTTTTTCAGAAGTGGAATTCTGCACATGCAACGACATTATACCTCGCCGTCCAATCTTGACTGCACATTCCACAAGAGAGAGAAAAAGAAGAAGAAGCAGTAGCAGGTAATATTCCGTTATCCCCACTCGATTTCATGGCCTGCGTCGTCACCGTTCACTTTGTGCTCTACTATAATCCCTTCCTTAATCACTGTGTCTGGAGCTGTCACTATGTCGTAAAGTGAACTCATTGGAATCTGCAGTGGTATCCAGCCATCGAATGCTCACTCATCTACTGGTTGAATCGTTTGGGCAACGCTGCTCTTCAGCAAAAAGCTCTGGGGATTCAGAATGCATGCATGATTAGCACTGGGACCTTTCTGTTGCAAGTTGTGCCTTCAAGTATGGCACTGTCGGTATTCAGAAAGTAGAGCTCAGTTGCTACTACAAGCTTGTGCACGAGTGCGCACCTCAGTCCTTGGATTAAGGACTGCCTTGGAATGTGCAGCAGCATCACTCTCCCTCTCTCTCTTATCCACAGTTGTCAATAATGCATACTAGTATATACAATCAACTAGTAAAGCATAGTTGTCTTGTCTTCCATGGTGGAAGCTCACAAGCGAAGCCACTAATTGATCATGTATGCAAGCAGGCATTATCTTTTGAACATCATTGTGGATTCATTGCAGGTTTGCAACATCTCCAGCATTATCATTACCCTCCGAACCAACTCTGCACGTCAACTCCTCTGACGACGGCGACGCCGGAGAGGTAGATAGCCATCGCCCATCGGCCGGCGAAGGCGACGCACAAGTCCAATCGGAGCGTGAGCAAGAGACAGCCATGGATGGAGTTCCTGCCTGCTCTCGCTTTTCTGATCATTTCCATGGCGACCAACCTCACGAAGTCCACCGTATTCTTCAGGAAAGTAAAAAAGGGCACTTGCTGGTTGCTGCACAGGAGAGGGAGTGACGCTTGCTTTGCTTTCCGGTTTCCTCCTCATTTACCACGACAAGCGAAGCGCACAGCAGAGAGAATGTTTCGTGGGCCCGAGGGATCTAATCTTGTCTTGGCGTCGTGCTTGATGCCGCGCATGGATGGACCGATGGACAGCTACCGTGTAGTCACCTGCACAGACCGAGAGATCCAACGCAAGATTCCACTTTGCTCCTCAAACCATGCGCGGCATTCGGCTCGTGGCCTCGTGTCGTTCACAAGTTTCGGTGGAAATTCCTAATCCTGTGTGATCTTTCCGGGTTTTGCTGGGGCAAAAGCGTTAGGTTTGAAGCGAAATTTTGCTAAGTTTCGACAACTTGGTGCGTCGTCTTTTAGGCATTGAGCCGAATCATAAGGTCCTGAAACCCAAAGATTTTAAATCACAACCCCCCTGCAAGACAACTGATTTTTCTTTCCCGGTTGTTATGTCCCTACAACTAGTCTTGGATATCACAATGCGCAGACGGGCACGCCAAATTGTATTGTCTCCTGATAGCAATCATCATTGCAAATGTTCTTTTCAAGCCGCATTTCGCGACCAAATTATTTTGCCAAGGCGCTGGTGGAAGGAGGCATCCAAGCTCACGTCACCAGGGTGCCCAGGCTAAACCAGCGTCTCCAAAACTAGAGCTGGCAACACTGGCAGGCTTTCAATACAAATTTCTAGCCTTCCTGTTCTTCAAGACGAAGATTGAGTATTTTTTTTTAAAAAAAAGATTGAGACAGGCATCTGATACCCGGACAGTTCACCCAGAATTTTGCGCTTTCCACCCTTTCTGTACCGAATCTTTTAATCTTCACTTTGTTCCAGACGAGATACAGTCAGAAACCCCTGACTATAATATCATCTTCACCTCAATTGGAAGAGCCTGAGGTACACAGTAGGAGCCCATAAGCAATTAAGCTGGAACAACAGGTACTGGCCAAACAACCTAGCCTATTCATCACCAATTAGGGTTGGGCCGCAGAAATTATCTGAGGCAAAAACCCCGGATTCCTTAGAGAATCTGTATCCATTAAGTGAAAGCAAGTGTCAAATTACAGGTTTATTGAGGGTCAATGGAGTATATACACACAACGCTAAGATTTCAAGATTCTTCCATTGGTATAAAATTACAACTGGTAACATTTATAACATCGACGAAACCATTACAGGAAAAAAAAACCCGATGCGGTGGTCCTGTGCAGTTATTTTCTAAGGTGATTGGTGATATCTCACAAGACATCATCTTGTTGCACATACAGGCCACCATCGGTCTCGATGGGCATTGAAGGTGGGGTTCCAGGTGGAATGCAAGATGCCCCATTTTCTCCTGCAATAGTACACAATGCCTCAGCATCCTGGAGAGCCCGGTCAAGATTGATCTGACCACTGAGCTCATTGATGAACTTGAGGAGGGTATCAAAGTCCATCTGCTCCCCAATTATACGCTGACGGTATCTTTTCAAGATTGCTACACACAAGTACAAGTGGAAATGTTCTGACAAATAATGGGTCCACAAAACTTCCCACAAGAGCATGATCTGGTCGAAACTGAACTCCCTGCAACCCATATAAAATAGGAGAATCTTAGAATAAAAAATGAGACCAGATGACTGAAAGCTAAGGTACATTTTCATGAATTCAAGTAATTAATTAACTGCTTGGGATTTACTGATTTAATCGATTTCATGTACAATTCATTTTAGTTAACAGAACATATTGTGAAAAGGATAGAAGGTGCTAGCTGAATAAATAACGAAAACTAGACTACCACTTTTATAAACTGCCAAGTGGTTAGATCAGGTCTAAACTCAGACTGATTGCATGAGCACAGAAAAACTGAGGTTTTTCTAAATGTAGTTATCTAAATGTACTAACATCATGATTGATGATCACTGGTCAATGCTTTGCCAGGTAAGACAGAGAGAATAACTGGAAGGTACTGAGCTTCTCAACAAATAGTTTTACTGCAAGGAGCACAGGTGAGGTAGTGTAACAATCATCCCACCCCGGTGATGTGAACTATGAAGACTCATGATGCTGGACTGTTTGGTGAAATATGACCTTACTTCTTAGAAGCAGTATAGCTTCATCGTAATGATTGTGTGTTTATTTGACGGTGCCTTCCCTAGAGTCCAAGCAAGGCTCAGCTGTGGATTACAGCAGGTGCCAAAGGGCTAGGAAGTCTGTGGCAAGTTTGACCAGGGTAGTTTTTGGTCGTTAAAATCCTGAACTTGTATGTGGTTTCTTATGGGTGGCTGAGGTGATGTTTTCTTTCCTTTCATGTTCTGGGTGTGTGGAGGAGGGGGGGGGGGGGGGGGGGGGGTTAAAATTTTCTTAAAATTTTTTTATGCAGGACACTGTTAAATTTTCTTGCCTCTAGGACACTCATTTTTTACCTGTCTTGCAGGCAAGAAAATATTTATCAGTGTGCTAGAGTCAAAGGCACAAAACAAGGAACCTAAAACATAATGCTAAAGATGAAATACAAACTGATGTTTCACATGTATATCCAAAGCACTTGCAACTTGAAAAGAAAAAAAATATTACCTTTTGAACTGTATGAGAACCCAGCGGAAACAGAAGAAATAGTTCAAGCAGTCATTCTGCCTAAAATAGTTATGCAATGGAGGATCAAGCAGCTCCACAAGCTGAGGCACAAGAACAAAAATAAAAGAAATTAGTACTGCACATCCATAAATTAGTGTATGGAGAAAAGTAATTGCTGCATGCCTTAAGCTAGACATTTTGGACGCAAGGACATGTGAAAAGGTTTAAGATTTTAACGACTTTAATCAAATTATATAAAGCTCCTTGGCATTTTAAACTAAATTGTGTGCCAAGTTGTACGTTTGTTTCCCCATGATATGAGCGCTCAATATCTTTCTATCTAGATGATAGTGGCTCCTTATTGGAATCTCTGCCACAGCACTTTCATGATGAATATATTATATATACCTTGGATAATGCAAGTAGTTGAGCATGCATGCCATTCTGGTCACGATTAAAATTGGCTCCTAGTCGTTCCATCAAGGAAGCAAAGCACCAAAATGATTCAGACTCATCCTCCATGACATAAAGAATGGGAGCCAAAAAGTCACTCATTCCCTGCAACACAAACACCAACATTGCAGGAAGACGACAAAAAATATCAACAATCATGAACACCATTTCAGGAAACAAGAATATATTTTTTGTAAAAGAAATTAAACTTGAACTTTTGAATCGCAAATGATCAGTCCAGCTCCAGCATATTGTAGAGATTACAAGAAACGAGATTTACTGGGTTAGTATCAAAAACCAAACAACAATACGTCGACACAAAGTTGTTGCAGAAGTCAGCAACTCCGTACAACAGAAATATAAAGGTAAATGCCCAGAAGATTACATCTTGTACAGGGAAAAAAAATCTACTAGGATAGCACACATAGGACTGTTAACAACTTAGCAGTAGCAGCAAGCCAGCAATATATCCAAAAAGTGAATGTACCTAAACAATGAATAAATCTAAAAGGCATTAATATTCCATGTGTATGTGATGTCATCGTCTGTAAAGATCATGAGAATGAAAGCATCTAATCAAGCATCATTCCCCAAAATGTGATTTAACATAACTAGTAGAAGAAAACTAGTGGGCCTAGTGTTTTGTGTTTCCCACTTAAATGGCAGGAAGTTCTAATCATTTTACATGGACGGTCTGCAAGATGAAAACTTACTTGGCAGTAACCAAGGTCGAAATTGTAGAATGAATATGTTAACAGAATATCACGTAGAACTACAACATTCCGATTGTCATCTCCTTCATAATAGGGAACAGACCTATCTGTTCTCACCTTGATAGAGGAAGTAATAAAACATCAGTGTAAGCTGAATAGTGCAGAATGAAGTAGAATGTCAGTAAAGACTAAGGACAAGAGGAAAATTATTTATACCACATCTTTGTCAATAAGGCCTTTTCTTTCCCTAAACTTGGTGAATCTTTTAGCTTGGGTGGCTGTGATACTCTGCAAATGGTATCAAGAATAATCATGCATATACTTGTGTAAATGAAGTGTAATGTATGCCCAAAAATGTGAAAGCATTATTCCGACAAAAGTGAATGCAGTAGATCCCTATCACAAATAACCTGCCAAAATTACAAGACTCTCATTCTGAAGAATCATGTTCTACTTCACATACATGATATATCCAGAAACCCCTAATTGGTGATAAAATAGTGCAAAAGGCTGAAAATAAAGGTGGCCACAGGCTCCCTAAACAGAAGCACATGATAAGTTTCAGATTCTCAAAATTCACCCAGACTTAAAATGAAACCCTGTGCTAAATACTAAATCACGTTAACACGTACCATCCAGCATCAGTAATTTACATAACAAAAGAGATGGCCGCTCAGGCAAACTAACCTTCCACTGAGATTTTATGGCTTCATATTCTGCTCGTTTCATGGCAGCATGGTATTCCCTCTCAGCATATGTTGAATCATATTCATGATACCCCAACAAGAATTTCCATACCTATATGTCCAATATCAGAATAATTTTTCAAGAAAGCGATGCTCACTAGTTACAAAATTTCATATCAGATGTCAAGTGTAAACCTTTTCTCTCAAAACATGATCGACTCCCCCATAGAAAACTTTTTTCCTCAGCGCCTTCGAGTCCATAACTCTACCTTCGGGATCTAAGAAAGCTGCCCACTGTCCAAAGATTTTTCAAACAAACAACAGAAGATTTCAGAGAGGAAAACTGGTACTGAAAACATGGTTAGCGAAGGAATATTATTAGATGGCTGGTGATTATGTTTCACGAAACTAAGAACAAGACCTACATTTTGAACTGGGACAAAATTCCAGAAAAGCTTTAGGTTCATGTACTTACCTATCTTTATCTTCAAAACTGGTGTTATCCATATCAAAGAATTGAGTACTTAACACAAAGATATAGTTCTGCCAGTAAACGCATGATTTGGAAATTACCGCGCGACAGTTCCATTAGAATACCACTGTCCTAAACATTTACTTTGAATGCAAGTAAGGAGTTCAAAATAAAATTGTACATCCCTAGAGTCCGAGCTGGAGGTGAATCTGGGGACAGGTATATCAAGATTGAACAAAATCTTGGTATTCCTACGGATCATAATACTTTATTCTAATGCATATACCAGAAAACACATCTTGGACTCATCACATTGTATAGTCACAAAAACTTGGTATTCCTACGGATCATAATACTTTATTCTCATACATATACCAGAAACCACATCTTGGACTCATCACATTGTATAGTACTCATAAGTAATGTATCACATGGACTCAGTTATGGATCTAATAATAACTAAATTCATGCTCTACAGCACGGACTTCTAGTGCTAGTCAATTGAATTTAAAGAAATATAAATATGTTGAAATGAATAACCAAAAAAGATATATCAGAAATCGAGGGGCCATTACCTCTTCGGCACTTAATGGACGATCTCTTTGTTTTCCCCATACTAGAGGTAATGGATCTGGCTGCAAAAAGAGTTGGGAAGCTAATTTTACACGAAATAGATGAATGTGCAATTTGCAATCATGAAAGGCTAAGCAATTAAAGCTTTCAACAGCATCGAAGGTCAGAAGACAAAACCAAGTGACTAATGTTTTTCACTTAACAATTTTTGTTAACCCTTTTATTTCAACTCAGTTGTGAGCAAATGTTGTTTAAATAATTTATATTTAAAAGTTGACTATAGGAAACAATATGTACACAATAGCATTAATATGCAGAAGTGATAAATGAACCCTCGTTATCAAGGCAACCACTAATCCCCCCCCCCCCAACCCAACACACACACACCCCGCCGCCGCCGCTGCCACCACCACCACCACCACCACCAAAGGCAGATTCTCTAATTTACAGAAGTTACAAGTCTAAAAATGACTTAGATGATCAGAGGTTAGTTTCCAGATCAAACCATAGTGGTCATGAACTAGAAAATATCAGATGACCACACAGAAGTCTTCAGCTCAGTAAAACTACCTTAAATCCTTGATCCTAATTGGCAATGAGTATGCCAAGTTTTAGATAAAATACCAAACAGATTCAAAGATCTGGTATTGATCTTGTGTGCAGTAAACAGCTTCTTCCAAAAGTCATCATTTAGTGATACAATACCAAATTAAATGCAAGATGTATTACCTCCGGTGGAGCTGAGGGCATGGAAGCCTTTTCTGGTGTTATATACTGATTTTTTTGCTTATCACTTGCTTCATTATCCAGAAGATATTCATGTTGTTGGCGTCCATAAGCATGGGCACCACTATTGTTTTGAAAGAGGCTTGATGTAGTATCACGTGCAAACTTTGTAACCAATGAGAATTTCTCCAAGACTTGAATTGAAAGATCACGACCTGGGTCGTTTGATTTGTTCTTTTGCTTTGAGCCATACTGAGAAATGCTAGAAGCTTCCCCATGTCTTCCATCAGTCCCATGCCTGGACTCATCATTTGCCCCAGTGAAACTGAGTGAATTTTGCCTTGACATGGCATTTGCCACAGAGGCTACTCCTGGAAGCTCCAGGGATGACAAGCTTTTCTGCAAGGTGACCACACATAGACAAATGGAGAAGGGTGGGCCAGGATTCAAACTTGGAAATGTTGGTTCAGAAAAGGGAACTTTTTAGAAGACAGATTATGCTAATTCACAGATGATAGAATAACTGAAATTCAAATCTATAACAGATTTGAAAGATGAACAGCTGTAGCAGCCAAAGAAGGCAATAAAAAGTTTCCTATTGGAGGTACCATACAACTATTTCACAAATAGGACTACAACCTCTTTAAGCTGAGAAGAATCGAACTCCAATATGAGTTGAAAATAGCTTATTTGGCTAGAAAGGACTAGAATATGATAACACACCTGAAGAGGATCTTGAAAGTCGTTGACAAGAAACACATTAGGATCATCATCCGACCTTGAAATAGAAGAGAGAACATTTGAATCATATATGCAGGGGGGGCAGTCTTCGGAACAATGCTATGAGGTTATTAAAAAAATGAATTCAAGATTTTGGTCGACGCTAGAAATTCACAATTAAACAAACCCTCCTACATAGGTTGCTAATTCAACATTTGTAGTTATCTCCTTGAATGTAGATTCATATGGTACCAATATGTTATCTGACTTATTGTATGGATGATTCACCCATACAGAAAACTCAATTATTTTAGTGCAAGCAGCATTAATTTTCCATATGATGAAACCAAAATGTTATTTTATACAATAATAAATGAAACAATGAACCACTTTTATTGAGTTTTAGAACCATTGAAAAAAAGAAAACCTGATAATGAAGACATGCTGTTTCAATGTTGCAAACAATTCACGAATTCCACCATTATAGAAATAGAACGGAGGATAAGCCAGGCCTGCAAAAGTTAGCAAGTAAAATAAAGATCATTTTTCTATAGTATTCTATCAGCATGAGCATGAAATGATTTTATCTTGATAGAAAAAGCATAAATGCTATTATGTGTCAACAAGGTAGAGCATGAAAGCAAATCAGCATCACCAATGTAATCAGGAGTCGTCCCAAACTAATGATATGATGAACAAACAACTAGAACACCTCACGTCCTCACCTGATGATAGAACAATTATTATGTAGTCCAATCGAAATGTTGGGGTATGCCTACGGATGAAGCGTACATCACTTAAGGGCAAGGCCTTGATAGTGTACAGGTTTCTATCTGCGTAGGAGCAGGAAGTTGAGAGAGTAAGCCATCATCAATGTCCTTCAATTGCCAAATGCCAGTATGATTAACAGTGATAACAAACAAACTGTACTGGCATACATTTTTCTATTTCCACGCCGATTGAACTGGTTGACAAAGAGTCGGCTCCTTCATTTGGCTCCCAGCTCTGTCATAAATATTTGATCAAAACATAAGCAAAGAGTAGCATGTGGCCAATTATTAGCACATATAATGCTGAACTCAGTTTAACCTAAGATAAACGACATATGGTTCATTTAGTAACGTTGTTTGCCATCCTAAGAAATTCAAAGGCCTGAGGTTCAGTCCTCATAGAAGGTTGAGGGGACTACATGTCCACTATGGTATGAACTCCACTTGATTGTTTGAGACTGCTTTATACGCTATGTTCTAGCAAACTACTCCATTTGCTCAGTGCATATTTAGACATAAATTACCGACTATTTATGTATATGAAGGATAATGACAAAGGGAGATGAGCTGGATTGCCTCACCAGGAATAATGATCCCCGCTGCAGAAACAGGCGCAGCTTCCCACTGATCCGGCCGGAGCCATACTGCGTCAGGTGGATTGTCACACGCTCCTTCTCATAAACCACATCAATCCTCGCCGTCTCATCCGAGCCTCTGTCCACCGAATCCGTCCGCATCGCCTTCAATCACCAAACAAACATCAGTTCAATCCAAAAGGAAAACATAGGATATTCATCTCCACAACCCGCACAACCCCACGAAACCAACAAATTTCTAGAAATTTTCTACTACTAATACAATCCACTCCATATAACTGCGTAGAGAGCGGGCAACTGCTGCAGTGATTAGCATCACAGACAACAGCACTTTGCCCCCACGTAAGAGTACAGCAATCCAACTCCCCCGGCCCCAACTTAACCAGTGACCTAATCGAGCAATCCACTCGCGCCGCCCCCAAATCGGGCACGGGAGCAAGCGAGATGAACGACGGTAGCGTCGAGTTTATCGGAGTTCGGGGCGGGCGGATGGATTGGACGGGGGCCAGTACCGTGTGATGGGAGGCGGCGGCGTAGTCGGAGTCGTCGGAGAAGTCGTAGAGGTCCGGCGAGCGGGGCGACCCTGCCTCCGCTGCTGCTGCTCCCGCGTCTCCCCCACGCATCGCCACGCGGAGAGGTGCGATCTCGGGTTTTGCTCAATCCCAACCAACCACCAACTCTTCTTACTGCCGAAGCAATGGGCAATGGCACGGCACGCTGAGAAGCCTAGAATAATGTTTCGAGGCTGATGACGACGACGATGGATTTTGATGGCGTGGCTGAGAACTCTTTGTTGCTTTGATGTGCGGGGGTACTGTTAATTGCTACTCGTAGTAATAATAGGACGATATTTTGTTGCCTTGTAGCAGCACACGTTTTGGGGTGAAAAGTGAAAACCAGACGCGGCACACGCGGGTATCCCGTGTACAGTAGTCCTAGTATATTTGCTAGAGGATCGTAAATCGTATTGAGGACCATATAAGCAAATCTCACAGCGTCCTTTACAAGTAGCAAATCATCAATCATATATAAAAAAAATTTCTCATAATTGTTCTTACATTTTTTTCATGATCTTCCTGAAATTACCTTTTCACACACGTATATGTATATCTGGGATCACCCTATAAGGACAGTCTCAGTGCATAATTTCATTGCACAGTTACCAAAATTAAGAACGAAATAAATCGTATTGAGAACCATAAGCAAATCTCACAGCGTCCTTTATAAATCCACACGCTTTAACAAATCATCAATCATATAAAAAAAAAGTTCTCATAATTGTTCTTACATTTTTTTTCATACACGTATATGTAGCAGGAAAATTGACTGATGCTTCTTGATTCCTCGTGCATCCCAGATTCCCAGCGGAAACGAATCAATTTGTTCCCTACTTGCCTTGGTTCCACGATAGCCCATACCTTACTTACGAAGGAAAAACAGAGAGATAAGCATGTGGTATTCCTTAGCCGTGTGACGTGTGACGACTGAAAGACTCTGGAACGCCGACGTCCCCACTTTTCATTCTCAAACCAGCTCAAGCCATGTAGCGTTTCGGACACGGAAGACTTCAAGCTCCCGGACGTACCCACAAAAGCCATACAACAATTCCACCAAAGAATAAACGTTTCGTCAACTGGCTGAAGCTGCTGGCATTCTGACTTGCAGCGTGTTTCAAAAGGCACACAAACATGCAAAGGCACAACAATTTGTAAGGTCAACTAAGTAATCCGAACCTGGGAAAAGGAACAGCAATTACAAACCAAGCTACTGGGGTTACAGTCATCATCGCCATTGTACATCTCATGAGCTACTTCTGTGAGCGCCATCAAACTGTCTACTACAAATATATTTCAATTACACGGGAGAGAAGCACAAATGAGTGGAAGATCTAGCCGTACATCATCACCAAAAGCACACGCCATACAGTTCCAAGAATGAGAAATCATGAATCTGAAGCACAAAAGCTAGAAACAATCTATTCAGCAGCCTCTTCTCAACCGTCATGTGGTGAAGAACGACCATAGTTTTTTGCTGATTGACTGGTTTCGTCTCTCCGAGTCATCGTCATCCTCATCATCCTGCTCTGCTCCAAGCTCACTTCCAGATGGAGTCATGGGCACATCAGGCAATGCATCTTTACCGTCCACGACATCACCGTCTTCCTCACCAGTACCCTCTGCAGGGGCGTGGGCATCACCAATTTCAGCCTAAAACAAAGACAAGGCTCCAGTTAGCTATAGACTCTGGTCCTATATATGTGCTAACATGCAAGAGGCACATGTGTGACAAATTGCAAATGTATCCAAATGTTGAAAGCCATTCAAAGATTGGGAGGAAAAGGCATGTGATTACACCAGTGACAGTAAATGTCAGCAGTACCAAGAACAAACATAATACAAGGGTATTACCTGGGAAAACTCATGCAACTGGGATGCACCATAGTCTGCAGATTCTGATGCCTTTTTGCTCTCAGGGGCAGGTTCCTCATCAGCCTTTGAGGTTCCTTCGGTATCATCAGCAGTAGCCTGTACCATATGTTTACTTCCTGTCTTCGCAGCTTTCTTTTTGTCAGTTTGGGCGGTTGCAGCGGTGGCGTTTGCACTTTGGAAAAATACAATGCAAAAGTATTGGTTCAGGAAACAGAAAAAAAAAACCAAGTAGACATGAACTAGAGATCAATACTTACACTGTGCTGCGTCTCAAATTGTAACGCTTTTCTCCTGGGGTCTCTGTGACTGCTCCAGCAGTTTGCCTCCTCTTGCGACGCTGCCCTCCAAGTGAAACACTTTCTGAATGGGCTTCGCTGCCTTCTTCATCTTGCTCACTTATTGTAGCTCCAGTAAAACGCCGCTTACGTGTACCACCCACCGCCGCAACTGAATCTCCCTGGCCATCATTCTTCTCCTCAAAAGTCTCGCCAAGAATTGCTTTAGCATCTTCAACTACAGCACGGACAGATCGTGTCCTCTTCACACCACCTTTTCCTCTACCCTTCCTGTTTTGTTGGCGGCGTCCTTGCTTTGATGTTTCAGGTTGTAAATCTGCTTCAGCAGGAGCTGCAGGGTCCTTCCCATTTTGATCAGTAGAGGCAATAGTTGCATCAACTGCTCTATCGTTAGTACCATCAAACGATTGAGCTCCAAGAATATCAATACTATTATCTGCTACACCAACTGAAGACTCCATCTGGACATCATCAGCTGGGTCATGCCTTTCGGACTCATCATTGTCCCTTGCTCCACTTTCAGAAGGGAGATCATCCTCTGCACCAAAAGAATCATGTGCTATCTCATAGACAGGAGTTGGCTCATAATCTCCATCGCTTTGTGACGCTTCCTCCAGTCTTGCACCAAAAGGTATGTTCTCTGTTGGCTGCTCACCCTTTTTTATAGGAGAGAACTTGAACAGCCTCGAACACTTTTGTAACAAAGACAAGCGGCCACCTGAATTAACAAGTGTTCCTGTATCTGGAGCTGATGTGTCAGCATTCAAGGAACGATGATCTCTCTCAACAGCCAAACTGGGGTGCTCAATTTCAGCGCTGTCTTTTAGCGCCAGGGAATCTAATCCCTCAAAGAGAGTAATACCACAGTTTTTGCACACCTTGTACTTTTCAAATAAATCAATGAGGTTTTTCATGTCCCTGTTATATGCTTCTCGACGTACTTTCAAACTCTGGCTCAGCCCGTGAAGACTATCAATGTCCCTTTTAATATCTGCCTGATCAGTTTCCAGTTTCTGCCTTTCCTCAAGTAGAATTTTTCTCTCCGCCTCCAGCAGCTTTTTCTCTGATATTATCTTCTGAATCTTGGACTCATTTAACTCAATTGCATGTCTGAGTTTATTGTCCACAAAGTCCCTTTTCTTGTTTAACTCATTTGCCTTGTCTTCCAGTTCCTTCTCTTTACTTGCTTGTTTTTGCTCCATCTCCATCTCCAGTTCATGCCGATGGAGCTGCAACTGACGCTGAAGATCAGCACGTTCTCCCTTCAGAAGTTCATCATTCTCCATTTGCTTGTGCTTTATATCATCATTCAAAACCCTTTCCTTGCGGTCAAGATTCTCCAGCTGTTCCTTGTATTTTTCTTCCATTTCAAACTTTGCATCATTTAACCTCTTTTCTTCACTGTCACGCCACCGTTCCAAATTCATCCTCTCAATCTTCACCTTTTTGTCTTCCTCGGCTAGGTGAGCCCTTTTTTCATCTAGTTGTTCCCACTCTTCTTCGAACTTCTGCCGCTGCTTCCTCAAATCTTCAATTTCTTCAGAGAGGGAGTTGTTTCGCATTCTGTATTCCTCAATCTCCTTCTTAAGTCTTTCTGTCAGCACGCTATGCTCCTGCCTCTCCTCCTCTGTGAGTTTCAGATTATTCTGCGCTTCTAATATTCTTTCCTTTTCAGCTTCAAGTCTGGATTTGATCCTTTCAAGCTCTGATTTTGAAACCTCAACTTGCTGTTTTTCCTGATCCATATGCTGCTTTTCTTCCAATAACCTCTTCTCATCATTTTTCAATGATTCCTCCCACCTCTTCAGAGCTTTGGATTTGGCATCAAGATCATTCTGCCAACCTTCCACTGTTTTCTTTTTGTCATTCAATGCCTGCTCAGTTTTAGAAAGCTTAGACTCCAAAGATTTGACATCTTTCTCCCTTTTCACTAAATCCGCTTGCTTCTGTGTCATCTTTTCATCAAAGGATTTCCTCTCGCTCTCTAGTTCTAATTCAAAATCCCGTCTTTTGGATTTAAGCTCGACCTGATGATCCTCAAGAAGCTTCTGAAGCCCCTCCTGAAGAACAATGGAGGGCAAGGTCAGTCTATTGAAGAAGAAAACAAACATACAGAACAACATGGTGCGCCCAAAATGATTGATGCTTAGAGACAATAAACGTTCACAGAAAATGTGGCATGCTACAATAGCAGAAGAAATGGCATAAAGAATATAGTAAATGGTGAATTGGTAACACAGGAACAAGCTACAACTAAAGAACAAAAGATAACAGAAATTCCACAGGACATAAGGTGCAAAGGGTACATGATCAAGACTGGTGTCAAAGAATGGCATCAAAGGTTTCCATAGCAAAATGAGGCAAACAAGATTATTCTCTGTTGCACTTACTTTTTCCCTAATACTAGCCTTCTCCTCTCTCTCAATCAGTTTCTTCTCTCGTTCTTCCAGCTCCTTGCGCTTTGAGTCAGCATCCTGCAAAACAAATCAAATGAGCAAACATAATTCTTTTGAACTGTTAAAACATCAATACCAGATAAAAGAAGGAGGCATTTGTGTTCTTGGCCCTGCTTTGAAGTGTAATTGCGATTTTGCCCACATTTTTTCAACTTTGTGATTTTACCCTCTAACTATTTACAAGTTAATGCGATCTTGCCCTTAGTCAACAGTTAGAACAGGGGCAAATACGCAAAGACCAAGGGCAAAATTGCAAAGTTAAAAAAACGAGGGTAAAAACACAATTGCTCTTCAAAGTAGGGGCAAGATAACCAAAAAACCTAAAAAAAGGCAGTCACAAATCGGATAGTTACCTTTTCCTTTGAATGTAATTCATTTAGTTTTTTGTTAATATCATTCTCTTTAGCTTTTAGAGTAAGTTTAGTTGCCTCCACTGACTTTCTTGCTTCCTCCAATTCATCATGTTTGATCTTGAAAAGCTGGTCATTCTTGTTAGCTCTCTCCTCTCGATCATTTATAGACCTCTGCAAATCAACAAGTCTGTTCTGACTTTCCTTCAGCTTTTTCTCCCATTCCTGCAGTGATTCCTCCTGCTCCTTAAGTTGTTTTTCTCGTGCCTTCCGCCTAAACATGGGAAAACAATGAAACACAATATAGCCAGTTAACCACATGTGCAGCACAATCAAGCATAGATAGAAACAACAAAATAGCAAAACTGACATACTCAGTCTCAAAATACAATTTCTCCTTCTCTAATCTACGTTGACGAGCTTCAACCTCTTCCAAGTCCCGGTCAACTTGTGCCTTCTTACGGTTTGCCTCTGCAAGTTTAGCATCTGCAGCATGAAGTTTTCCCTCAATCTCCAAGGATTTTTCCTCCAAACTAGCCTCAAGAGACTGAGCGTCCGTTATCTTTTTCTCAGACGTAAATTTGACCTCAGCTATCTCTGCACGTATTTCACGCAACGCTTTTTCCAGCTGCCGCATTAAAAAAACAGCAGTAAGGAAATATTTCAGATAAAATCAAAAGGCTGTTGAGGAAAAATGTACCCATCTAACTATACAACTAAAAGAGTGGAAAGGCAAACGTGCTGGACCCAGGACAGAATTACTACTAGGTGGGAAAGTGTTGCCTATCAATTACTATACGGAATCATTCTGGCTATTAAAGCCACCTTCAAAATTAACAGGTCGTGGAAGGGTATGGATATGGTTTTCTTCCTATTCCGTCCATTTTTACACAGAAGAGTATGGACATAATTTTGTGCTCTATTACTAATGGCATTTCCAGATCAGAAGTGTTGGTCGAACTGCAAGAATAAGGAATTCCTAGGTAAACCAACTTACATCAATTACACATTGTTTCTCAACACCCAATGCTTTTCGCATGCTCTCCTCCCGTCTTTCATATTCTGATATAGCATTCAAGTGCGCAGCTTGTTCCCGCTTCAATATCTCCTCTTTTTGTTTCAGCCTTTGACTGATTTCCTCGAGTTTTTCTGCCCATTCTTTCTTCTCAAGCAAGAGCAGCCCCATATTGTACTGATATTCATGTAACTGCAGATTGCGAATGAAAGCGCAGAAGTGAATAAACATTACAATAATACCAAAAGCCAATGAATTGGAGGTTTAAAGATGCCTGCAAGATAAAAATTGCATGAATGTAGCATGGGATAAAATGCAATCACACAAAAATGCCTGGTAGCAAATAACCTTCAACGAGGAAATAAGAAATTGGATGCAAAATCAAAACTGCATGAGTGAAGCATGGGATAAAAGGCAATCATGCAAGGCATTGGCATACCTTCTTTTAAGCAATAATTTGTTACAGTTCTTTCCGCAATCGAAAACACAATGTAATTATATTTTCAAATCACTGAAACCAACATGGAAAAAGATTTTACAGGTCTAGGAAAGTCCTATAGCCCTGGAAGTACTGCTTATTTCACAATTATTTGTTCACTGGGCCATCTGAAATTCAGCTTATTTCCGAAGTGGTGCATAGTAAACCCCTCACTCCATCAAACGCAATGCTACAATAGTTTTGTAACTAAGTTTTTTTCATGCTAATAAAATTTGATACCATAACATACTTTTAAAAAGCACCTGGGTTTAAAGTGACCAATTGGAAGTCTACAAATTTAAAGTGTATTTACCTTTACGGACTGAATACATTCTACAGAAATAGTCAGCGATACAACAGTTCAACATACTTCAGAGTCCAAGTTCCAAATCATTTCGAAACAAAGATGAGCAGAGAAACATGGTCAATTCAGATTCAGAGGCTACATCGACTGGACTTAGGCAAAGATTGGAAAAAACCTCGTGCTCAAGCTCGGTGACCCTTCCTTTCCCCTTTCCAAGAGGCGCCGACGCGGCCGGAGCACCACCACCGCTCCGCTGGTTCGCTGGAGTCGGTGTCGACCACCCGGTCCATCCTTTGCCCTGCGGAGTAAACATCACGCCTTCCTGTTGCCCCCGGTCCCTTCACAGCTCATCCAAGAACCAAAGCGCCTCTCCCTCCCTGCAACTCCGCAAGCCAAGAAAACACACAGGTTACCAAACCAGGCTCCCTCCACCAAAACCCTAATTATCATGAAAGCCAAGCCAAGAAACCCTAATTATCAAGAAAACCGAACAAATCTGCCATCGGGGCAACAAGAAACCCCCGCATTACCAAGAAACAAGAAGCCGCCTACCAAGCTGTAACTTTTGAACCCCCGGGGGCAGAAACCCTCGAAATCCCAAGACCCCCAAGAACCAAGCTGAGAAAAAAAAAAACCGAACGGATCTGCGGGGAGGGCGCTCACCGGGAGGTGCCCGGCCCGCTCCCGGCGGCCGGACGCGGCGCAGAGGCGAGGGGGGCGAGCGCGCGGGGTGTACGGGACCTGGCGCTCGGGTCGGGTTGGGGAGGGTTCGGTTGGTGGGTGGTGGCTGGCTGGTGCGTCGTGCGGCCAGATTTGGGAAAGGGAGCGGCAGTAGGGAGAGGAGGGGAGAGGAAGAGGGGGGCGGAGGGGTAGTGTGGTAAATTTCCTGGCGGCTGGCTAAAAAGCGGTGCTCGCTGAGGGAGCGTGCGGTGCGGCAAATGACCACGTTAACCCCCAAAGATTTTGGGTTTTCGATGACGTGATCATTTGAATCCGACTCGGGGTCCTCTCATTGGACTATTATTTGAGGGTTAACGGGGACATCGATGTGAGTGGATGCGAACTGCCTGTCAGCCTGACATTGGACAACCTAGGTTTGGAAAGTGCTGTGCAGTTTGTTCCGTGTTTAATTGTTTCTTCGTGCTTAGTCCTAAATATCCTTAAATATGTGTTCGAGGTTATTAGTACGAGGAGATAATTTGTGTTTTCTTAATTTCGAATGTCTGCGTCATATCTCAAGATTTAGTTTTCAGTAGTGTTAGACAAAGTTGTTTTGGTAGAGAAATTGCTATTCCACATTTTCTCGTTGGAAAAGTATTACATTTTTAAGTTTGGGTCGTGTTTCAAGATGGGAGATGTTCGTCAAATAAGCATACCCTGTTGCGTCATATAAACTAATGGCATTGACTGATAATATTTGTTCAAAAAAATATTAAAATGTACATATCCAAACGCATGTACAATTGTGCCCTTGACAAGTACGTGCATGCCACTAATTGCTTTTTATTTCAAGTGATATATACTTTGATCTTTATATTGATCCTGCATCGTCTCATATAAAACCAACGGTTTGGCTAGCGATGAAAACGACCCCTACAGCATCGTCGCATTCTTGGTACAATTATAATTCCAACCACTCCAAGTAAAAAATAATGCAAGATTACGTACTTAGTTTAGTGATTGGCAAAAGGATGCAGACAAATCAAGACAGCCCCGTAATTAAGCAAGTCTAGCATGGCACTTGGCACGACATGCTCGCATGACTCGCAGCTCCTTAACAAGCTGGTCGGATCATCAATTCATCAGAACATGGGCAACATATATAACATAAAGAATCCAAGGAACATCGGCTGCGTTTCGACGCTTCGACGGGACGCCAGTCAAGCCACGTTCCCTGGGATGGGAAGCATGAACGCCCAACGGCACAATGGGAGGGTGCGTGATTTCCACGATCGCGAGCCGCGAGGGCCGCGCCGTCCCCTGGGCCCCTGGGCGCGAGTAGGGGCAGGAACCGTCAGACCCGCGCGGCGTCCGTGGGCTTGTGGGGGTGGGGGCTAGCTGCCCGGGGGGTGGGTTTCGAATATTCGCTGCGCTGCGTGACGCTGCGGCGCAGCGCCGGCCGGCGGCACTTGAATGCACCCGTCGTCACTCCGCGCCCTCGCTGTCGCTGAGGCGTGGACCACCCAAAAGTTGGCGGGCGTGTCCGCCTTATCGGCTCGGGCCCGATATCTCGTCGCCGCCGCTAGTTTAATTGTGACAGACAGGTGCGTGGCGAGGCGGCGCGGGGGCCTTTATTTCCCCCAAAACTTTCCAGCGTGGTGCGGCGAGGCGCCAGGGTGTTGGGGACGTCGGCCACACATACCTGGCTCCGGCATCTTTGGCTATGGCTGCTTCGGTCTTCGGATCCCGGCTGTTCCTTTTGGAGGACAGAACATTATATGATTTGTGGAAGCAGATGGCAGGTAGTAGAAAGCAAAGGAATTTGCGGCGGAAGAGAGAAGCAAAACCAAACAAAACCTCCCTTTCTCCCCACCTCTCTTTTTTTATTTATAAATTGTTTTTGCACCTGCTGCTTTTCTTCAAAGTTTCTGCTCTGTCAAGTCCTTTTCATTAATTGACGAAACATGGACCGCCCTTCGTTGTTTTTACTGTAGCAGTGAAAAGATATTCTTGGGACTTTGGGTAACAAAATTTAGAGTTGTTACCAGCAATGTAACATGAAAAAGGATGTCATAAGTACGGTACATAATGAGAACCGCCACTTTTACATCGTTTTACTTTTGTAATGCAGAGTGGAGAAGGATTCTAATACCCTTTTTTTCCGAATATTTCTCTAACTTTTACATGACGTTCAATTTGATAAACGAAACGTCATCATATCTGAATGGTGTTAAGGAGCGAGTGGTACTAGACAACGTCCTTCTCCACCACGGATTGGACAAAGCTCCTGGCATAATTCACGACATGTTTTTCTCCTTCGTAACGCCATGGACGTCAGGACATCGTATCTTTTCTTTACTGCTGTCGTGTTGTTTTTTGTTTACGGGAATGAATCTGCTGGATGTTGAACCATGCAAAAATTGAAGCTTAATTGCAAACTCAAACTATTTCTGTCAATATTGAGATGTAAGCCGTTCGAGCTACGCTCGATCTTCACGTAACTCTTGTAGATGTTCAATGGATGTGCATGTTTCTGAGTGTCTGCATTGGTATTGTGTCTGAAAGGAAAAAGAGCAAAGCTTATTTAGTTGTACAACCACCCGACCGGATAGAGCACTTTCTTTTTTAACAACACAAAACAGGCACCTCGCGGAAGCTTTTCTCGCTCTCAATCTATATGTAAAGTACAGTATCCTCATCTCACGAAGATCTCGCAACAGCAGTTAATAGCAATTTCCAAGAAAGGCAAAGAAAAAGATGATCCTTTTAGACCTGTACGACAGCAGAGGCTTCCAGTGCAACAACCTGTCGCCTGCGAAGCGATGCTTTGATAGTTTGATGAGAACATGGGTGTGGCGTGTGCGTCCTACGATGATGATGCGCGAAGCCCTTTTGTTCTTTGGATTCAGAGAGCACAACACAACGAACGGAATCGCCACCGCCGAGGGAAGCTGGGCCTTCGGCTTTCACACGGTCAGGATCTGGGCCTGGACAGCGGAGGGAGGCCCGTTCTGTGTGGTGGTGAGACACCGGCCCAGACAAGATCATGGGCTAATAGTGAAGGCGGAATATCCATCCTCTCCAAAATAAAAAGTGAAGGCGGAATAGGTCAAAAGAAAAGTAAAACAGGAGAAGGCAGACGTTTGATGGGAAAAAGGAAGGTGCAAGGAGCATCAAACTCAAACACGTTTATCTTTACTTTGCTCATTATTTGGTTCTTTGCTTCACCAAAAGTTCAGCCTTTATTCCTGTTCTTTTTTTACTTTCGGTTCTTTCTAGCTAAAGTTTCAAAGTTTTAGGCTGTGGAGTGTAGCTCTATGAAGTCAGCTCATGCCCCTGCAGTCTTCTGCGATCCTACTTGGAATTAACGATTTTCAAACGAACAAGAGCTACCTGCCCGCAGGAATCTGGAAACAAAACCACCAAACTAGTGGCTATGGCTGCGAGCGAGATCACCTCCAATTCCCAATAAAACTCAGCTGTGAGCTATGCCCTACAATAATGCAGCATTACTCTGAACTCTGGTGGTTTGAAGTTCAGGTTTGTTTGGACGAAGAATATTCAGCTCAAACAAAAACCCTTATCCAAACACCCCCTGTTAGACCGCACTGCACTTGACTGTTACTGAACCTGGTGGCCTGGTCCATATCTAATGCTAAGTTCAGCTGCCTCCTCGTACCAGGCTTGAGCCAACTCCATGCATCAATGCTTGTTCTTAGTTGCAAGTACGTGGAACCAGTATACTCACTTTCCGTTGCTGACAGCTGAAGTATGATCAATAAAGCCACATTGTTATGTAAAGTATTAACCTAAGCTGCTTGCATTCCACTGTCAGATAGAGCTACTGCATCAGATAAGAGTATCTGCTACTTTTTCTTCCTTCAGTCAAGGCACCGATCAGGACACAGGACACAGGACACAGGACACAGGACACGGGAGATGATAAATGCATTTGGGCGCCAATTATTGGTTGTTCTTTTTACCCCTTGACCCCTTGTTGGAATTTGCCCCAGCAGGGCCGGAAAAGGCACTTACAGATGATCCAGAATACTTGTAATCGACTCATTGTTAATTAGGACTTGCATTAATGTGCTTTTGGTTGCCTCTACGTGGAGTTACTGATCTGAAGACTTGTGATTATTATAAGTAAGTTAACTGGAGGTTTCCCAACAAATTGCAGTATCTTTTCGCTGCAGTTCGAAGTGCTCAAGAAATGATCGCTGTGATCTGAATATACTGTGTAAACTCATATTGGACAAAGTCACAAAACCACTGGCGGATTGCTTTGATAACGCAAGTTTTTGCTATCTAGACAACGAGGAATTATTTGAGATAGTACTTGCTTGCTGACAGCAGAGGTATGATAAACCAGTGTTTACTTAAGCATATTGCACTTCACAGTCAGATAGAACTAATGAATCAGATAAAGTATCATCTTCCTTTCTTCCTTCAGTCAAAGAACTGATCAATCAGGGAGATGATAGTTGCCTCTGGACACGACCAATAATTGATTTTCTTTTTTCTAGTTGGAATCTGCCTGCTGTAGAGCTGGAAAAGGCACCTGACATTGATACAAAATACTTATAATCAGGTTATGGTATTTTTTAGACCAAGTTAATTAGGACTTGAATTCATGGCTTTTAGTTGCTTGTACGTGGAGTGGTTGGTAATCTGAATATTGGTTACTTAACTATGGGATGCAAAGCAAATTGCAGTATCTTTTGCTTGAAGTTAGAAGTGCTCACAAAATGATCGCTGGCTGCGCTTCTGAATATCCTGTATATTCGGTGAATCATCAGATGGAATCTGCATTTAAAGTGGTCGTTGTTCAGATCCAGACGTCATGGAGCATATAACTGTATAAAGATTATGCGTTTTCTTTTCTGACGAAACTGAAATGGCCACCGATGCATCATGACTCATAGAACAGTAATAATTAGTAAAACTACGAAATTGCTATGGTCTTTGATGATTCTTTTTGTTTTTTTCTTTTGACGTGGTGGTTTTTTCTTGTACTTCTACTTTCTCAACAACTCTGTCATGAAAGCCTTTGAGGATCAATGGTTGTATGGTTCATCTATAATACTGCAGTATGAGTATTCCTGCAATATAATTACCATATTTCTATCAATGTTTTCAAGTACTTACTGTTATTTCTGTTTGCAGTGCTATACTCTGGTTAAGGTAAGATGTGTGAACTCTCTTATATAGCGGCGCCATCAGAGGATTTGGAACATTAATACGATCGTCTCTGAATGCAGCTAGTGATCCCGGGAAGATTGCAGTGGATGAACTAGCTAGAAGGTGCTTGTAATAAATCTGAAGTGCAAATGGCGACTACTCTACTCCATATACATATATATGACTCTGGATGGAATCAACCAGAACACTGCATAACACTGCGATTTCTTTTTCGAGAACGAGCAGTACATGAAACTCTGATCAGTTCCATGCCCTGTTTCTAATTTCCCCTCAATTAAGCCAGCACCAACAACTGAAAAATGGCTTCTGTTGAAGTGGACAGAGCTGATCATGGATGCTAAAAGATCTCCATCTAGCTGGGCTCGAATCGTAAGACCTGACTGATGGTTCACCTACTTCTATAATGGATCAATGGCTCTTGTCATTAACAGTCAATTGTTGACCGGACGGTAGTAAAGAGCACACGTGCGAACGATCCCGGGCGGTTTCACTGTCGCCAAACTGTCACCAGCAGCATCGGCAATAATTGGCGCCCACAGTATTTTAGGTTCCAGAGCATAGAAATTCTCACGCACACGAATGGAGCCACTGCAGCGTGCGGCGACCATTTCCGCAGCTGAATGGGCACCGCGCGCGCCTTGCTCGATCGATTTCTTTAGGGCAGCGATCAGCATGCATCTTCGCCCTGCAGGCTCCAGGGCTCAACACGCGTGCAGCTAACGAACCGCGCAACTGCACGAGCGGCGTCCGTTCTGTCGGCCCCTCGAAACTTATTGCAATTCCTTCTCTTTTTCCTGAAAGGAACTTATTACAATCCTGTAAATGTTTCAGTGCGCACATTTTTTTGACATTTTCAGTGCAGAGTTGTGCAGTTTGTCCTTCGCTGCGCATAACTACGAGGTCGTCAGAATTTTCAGGGTCGATGCACATTAATTTCTGATCTGCCGATCTTGCAGAACACAATTTTTAGTCAGAGAAAAAAGAATAGTTAAAGGTGATAGCAGCATAACCCTTGAAGCTGTTGCTCTGACACTGATGATGCCGAACAGCTAGCTTGTTTCGCCGCGTCGCAAATGATCGACGACGACTCATAATATCAGTAGAATATTAGTTGACCGATTACACCACTAATATGTATTAGGGTATTAGCTTCATAAATGATGCATCAATCAAGCTGCAAAGTAGCCCCACTAGGTAACTATTGGAATTGGCTGACTCTGGCAAATTTCTTTGAGATGTTTCAATTGAGCCATCATTCATATATGATTGAGTGCTGCATTGTGTTGTGTGCATTGCCTATTAATACAATGTTTCATTGGCTGGGCTACACACGATGCTGTAAGCCAATAGCTCTGCTGTACACTGAGACAGAGAGATGGATTTGTAATGATAATGCAGCAACTAACAGCAAACAAACTCTTGTAAACTGTAAACCTAATTCTTCCAGTGAGCCAACATTTCACAAATTCTTGTAGTAAACCAACACTTCAGCTTATCGACCCACGATCAAAAGGCCATACCGTCAGCCACCCAAATAGGACCACAGGCATATTCCTATGCTAGTCCCTGCCGACTAGCTAGCGATGCCATTTCTGTTCATAAATTATTACTATATGTAGAAATGGCATATACAAGCAGCAGGAAACGAAGATGCTCCACCAATGATCTGCTTCAGATACAGACAAACAAACTCCAAATGTACAACTCGTGTACAAGTTGGGTAAGTCAAGGACCTCTCTCTAATAAAATACTAATCATCTTGTACTGATGCCCCTCATCTCCCATTATTGCCTTACCCCATTGTCTCCTTTTGGCTTTCGATCTATCTTTAGACCCTTCAAAATACATGCCATTATGATAAACCTGAGAAGCTAAGGATCTAGAGCATCCGCTTTATGCTGCTCCCCTCATTCCATAAATTATAGATCGTTTTGGCACTTCTAGATTTATAGCTTTTGCTATTCATTATTTAGATATACACTATGTCTAGATATATAGTAAAAATTATGAATTCAGAAATGCTAAAACGACGTACAATTTGGGACCAAGGGAGTATAGTTTAACTAGTTCTTCACAAGTCCAAACAAGTAACACTAGGCAGTACAAGTAACCACCACTATCTACTCTACCAAAGCTTGCTATAGTGGTAAGTGGTAGCACTATAACAAACAACTGCCATTACCGGCAGTAGTGTGTAGTAGATCTTTCACGCGTGCGTGGTCTTGGCTCCTAGCTCCAAATGTCAGCGATGCACGTGTGAACCCCGGCCGGAACCCCCTGAGTTCGGTAGGCATATGCCGCACGCTCCATGAATAACCTACCACCAGAGCTGCAAGCTTAGTTTTGTGTCAGCTGGTCGGTTCATTTCTAGCCTCTTCTTCTCAGCTGGTCATTGTTGCATGCGCCATTGCAGGGGAATCCTAGAGATGGATGGAGGAGTAGAGAGCACATGCACATGCATGCAGTCCGGGCCAGGGTGATCACGGCAACGGCCAAAGTGAGGCCGCTTGGGGTTAGTGGGTGATCAGGAAGCATGTAAAGCAAGTTGTGCCTTCATTAATGAACTCCACATGCATGGCTAGATTATTTGAGCAACCTCTGGCTGGCACGGGCACCATTAATGCCGTAATCTTGCCGCATTAATTGCCTAATCCTCCCACACATTGGAGTATTTTTCTTCCTTTGGTTTGAGGTGGTGGATTTATCTACTAGTTAAACCGTAAAAGAAATGTCCAACTCACACTAGGATTAGAGTACTGGTTACAACGAATGTACACGTTACTTAATGATAGCATAGCACAGTACTCGTAGATCGACTGTAGTATACTCCAAAATTAATACATTTTCACATGTCATAGATTTTTATTGATCACGTCATTTTGGAGTGATCAATTCATAAAATTTTTTTTGGAGTGATCAAAACTTCAAAAGTAATTGCAGCTTCACTAGCTTCAGTAGCTGCTTCACTAACTGTGTTATACTAAATGTGAGAGAAATTAACGATGCCACGTGCGAATTAAACCAGCACAGAATCGGATGGAGATCGTATGCGCTGAACTTGACTGTGAATCAGTGCACTGTGCATGCATCCGTACCCGAACAGAGCCCCAAGACGCCCTAGCAAGCCCGGCCATGATCGATCGGGGGGAGATTGAGCTCGCTCTCGACACGTCGACGTGCATGCACGCAAGCTACAACTCTTGACTCGCAATTAAGGGCCTGCTATGCTACGACGACGACGACTAGTTGCTCTCAGATCGATCGTCATCAACTTCGGAGAAGGGGATCGATAGGAGCGAATACTACCAGCAGCATTGATGGCGCGCATGGATTATGCATTAATCACAGCGTGTGCATGTAATAAAAAAAAGAGCAGGGGTGCATCGGGTTTCTGATCTTAGAGCACTCGCAGTGGGTGTCGATAGGCTCCTGTAAGCCTCCATGTAGGAAATGGAAATGAGGAGAGAGAAGAAAGTGTCGCTAAATGTGGTGAGGGCCGTTAGCACGCACCCCGTGCTAAGCGGGCCCCACCACGTGCTTATCCTTTCTTCGCATCCTCTGCCTCGCGGTTGGAGAGCTACGCGTGGAGCGGCCGGCGAGGGCAACAAGCTCGCTGCAGGGACCAGGGAGGGGCACGGCTGCCACACGATCCAGTGGGAGGCATCTCGGCCGCGGTGCCGTGGGCACGAGCGCGGGAGGGGATGCCGGTGCAGGTGACGTCACAGGCAGCGGCCAGCGGGCAGGGTACGAACACGGCCGAAGGGGTGGGAAGGGCCGCCGGTGCGGCCGGCGGGTGTTGCAGGCAGCGGACGCGGCGGAGGGGCGAGATGAGCTCGCTGCGAGCGGACTCCACGGGAGCCAGGGCGGGCGGGCGGCGGTGAACAGTTGAGCCTCGTGGGCTCCGCCGGCGGTCGGCTGCAACATCGTCAAGCTCGGCATCCTCGTCGCGTCGCCAGGGCAAGCAGCATGAGACCCGCATGCCCTGCCGTCTGCCGCCACGCCACCGAGCCTCGCGGGCTACGCCGCCGATAGATGCTCCGACGAGTTGTGGGTGCACGGACGACATCGCATAGGAGCCCGAGTGCGTGCGGAGGTTGGGCTCTAGGCCGTCGTCGCGAGTCCGGCCACGGTCGCCGCTGCGGGGAAGCGAGCCGGCACGGCGGCGTGGGGAGGCAGCCAAGGCCGGTGAGGACAGTGCGTGGACGAGGAGGCAGGCCGTGGGTGGGCCTGGGCACCTGGGAGAGGGGCCAGCACGGAGGGGATGGCGCGGAGCTGGTGCGTGGTTGCAGGGCTGCGGCTGGCCGGTGGCCAGCGGAGGCGGCCATCCGTGCGGCCACAAACATAGAGCGCAAGGAGAGAGATGTGATTAAAAAAAATTGAATCGTGAGGTTCACAAAAATTTGAAAAGGTAGGTGTGAAAGCTGATCGATTGGGTGCCTTATCTTTACTGCTCTCTGTAGGTGACGTGTACCAAGTTACAGAAGTTACAGAGAATTGCTCTCTATAACCGCCCTTACAGACAAACAAGGAACAGGCAGCTCGAGAACAGCAGGAATTGCCTCCGATGTTTGATTTGCCAGCAACCCAGCATCAAGGCCAGGAATTAACAGTATCCGAAGCACATTGCTGTACAGCATCGAAGCCAGGGGATTAACAGTATCCGAAGCAGATTGTCTCGCTATTTTAATCCCTAGTACGTCATCTATCATCAAGATCCCTAGCGGAGTGCTAGTACTGCTGCGCTAGTTAACATTGACTCAACCAAATTGAAGTCACTTTGGTAACATGTGTTTATTTTGTTCTTCTAAAAAATTTCGGCAAAAATTATCCTCTAACCACAACTACGGATTATCCACCACAACCAAAACTGAATTGATGATGCATGTAATACACCGCTATGTGTATATTTAGTTGGTAAAGATCGACTTGTAGTAGCCACAAGTTTGTAATAAGGGCATGCGCCACCTAATAAGCCAACGCGATCATCGCCACGTCGAGCAAATATAGCTAGGGGGGCAACGCGCGGAAGGCCTGGCTCGCCGGAGCCCGATGATCCATCCTCGGCCAAAGGGATGTCGTCGATGTTGGACCTCGGCGACGAGAAGTGCTCCGCCGCCGTCGGCGAGGGGGCCTACGTCATGGCCAGCATCATGGCCATCACCGGCATCATGGCCACCGTCCTCGTGCTCTCCGGCCTCTTCCATTCCGCGCTCCGTCGGCTCGGCCAGCCGAGCATCATCTCCCACATCCTGGTATGTTATGCACACGTGTCAGCTAGCGGTTGGACGATCCACCGATTAATTAATCGTGCTCACAATTAGTTTTCTTGATCGGCCGTGGCCGCCATGCAGGCCGGTATCGTGGTCGGCCCGACGGTGCTCGGCCGCGCCATGGACCTCCGCGAGCTCGGCATGCAGGACGCCGGCCGCGCGCTCAGCGGCACGATCTACTTCGTCCGCATGGTGTTCATGTTCTTCATCGGCCTCGAGCTGGACCTGCGGTACCTTCGCCACAACCTGCGCCGGTCGCTGGCCGTGGCCTGCGGCGGCTCCGCGCTCTGCTTCGTCCTCGCCGTGCTGGCGGGGCCTTTCTCCTACGGTCTCCTGCACCCGGGTCAGGCCTCCTTCCAGCCTGACAAGATCTACGCCTCCACCGCGCTCTTCACGCTCGTGCTCACAAGCACCGCCTCCCCCGTCCTCATCCGCATCGTCACCGAGCTGAAGCTCACGGGCTCCGAGACCGGCCAGCTCGCCATCGGCGCCGCCTTCGCCAACGACATGGCCAGCCTCACCGCCCTCAGCGTCATCATCGTCACCCACACCGTGTACGGTGAATCGGTGCCCAAGGAGGACGATCTCTCCCCGGCGTTCAAGGCCGCGAGGCTGGCGGTGATGGCGGCGACGGCGTGGGTGGCCGTGAGCCTGGCGGCGTGGGTGGCTCGCCTGCTGAACCGGCTCAAGCGCGGGCGGCAGTACATCAGCAAGTACGAGCTGTGCGGCATGCTTATCCTCGTCATGATCCTCTCCCTGCTGGAGCAGGTCCTGGGTTACAGCGCCTCCATGACGGCCTTCCTCATCGGCCTCGCCATGCCGCGCGAGGGCCCCACGGCGCGGACGCTCATGGACCGGCTCGCCTACCCCGTGCACCAGCTCATCATGCCGCTCTGCTTCGGGGCCATCGGCGCCCGCCTCGACTTCGCCAAGATCGGGCACTTCACCGCCGTCCAGCTCATCGTGGCCGTCGCCTTCACCACGCTGCTGAGCGCGGCGGGGAAGGTGGCCGGCACCGTGCTGGCGTGCCGGGCGCTAGGCATCGCGACGCGGGAGGCCGTCGTGCTGGGCGCGCTGCTCAACGTCAAGGGCTACTCCGACATCCTCGCCATCAACTTCGGGAACAAGGTCCACGTCTGGGGCGAGCCCGTCCAGGTGGTGCTCCTCCTGTCGTCCATCATCAACACGTTCATGGCCGGCCCGGCGTCCGCCGCCATCGTCCGCCAGCAGCGCCGCGCCTTCCGCTACCGCTCGCGCTGCCTCCAGGACCTCAGGGTGGACGACGAGATCCGGGTGCTCGTGTGCGTCCACTCCGCCGGGGGCGTCCATCCCATGCTCACGATCGCCAACCTCTCCAAGGGCAGCGCGTTGCTCCCCGTCCCCGCCTACCTCCTGCACCTCGTGGAGCTCGTCACCTCCCGCAAGTACGCCATCACGCACCAGCTCTACCACGCCCGCGACGGCGGCGAGGACGAGGACGAGTGGGGCTACGCGCGCGAGATCGACATGGTGGCCGAGGCCGTGGCCGCCTTCACCTACGACAACGCCATCCCCGTGCGCCAGATGACGGCCATCTCCAACCTGACGTCCATGGACACGGACGTGCGCCACAGCGTGGAGGACGCGCGCGCGTCGCTGGTGATCATGCCCTACCACATGGAGCAGCGCTACGACGGGCGCATGGTGTCCCGGGGCGAGGGCCGGCGCCTGCTCAATCAGCGGGTCCTGCAGCGGGCGCTGTGCACGGTGGGGATCCTTGTGGAGCGCCGCTTCGCCCAGGAGGTCACGGGGGAGCACCTCCAGTGATGGCGCTGTTCTTCGGCGGCGCGGACGACAGGGAGGCCGTGGCATACGCGGCGCGGATGGCGGCGCAGCCGTCGGCGGAGGTGACGGTGTGCAGGTTCCTCCTTCCGAGTGGGAAGGGCCTGTTGGGGAACCAGGACACGGCGGAGGAGGCGATGCTGGACGAGGAGTTCATGGCGGACATGTACGGAAGGTTCGTGGCGCCGGGGCAGGTAGCGTACATTGAGAGGCACGTGAGCAATGGAGCGGAGACGGTGAACGTGCTGAGCTCCATGGTGGGGACGTGCTCGCTCTTCGTCGTCGGCAGGGGCGGCAAGGCCGACGGCGACAGAGGCGTGATGACGAGGGACATGGGGGGTTGGGATGAGGAGTGCCCGGAGCTAGGCCCCATCGGCGAGCTGCTGGCCTCGGACGACCTGGCGGGCTGCGGCTCCGTGCTGGTGGTGCAGCAGCACAACGTGCGCCAGCCCAAGCACAGGATGAGGACATGGAACATGGACATCCAGCAATTTCTTCCTCAAGCTCAGCACCACCAAGCAGATTTAGCTGGTTCTGATGCTGTTGTCGACATCCTCGGATCCTCCTCCATGGCATCTAATTTTTCACTAAATCGTCCAAATTGAACTCGCATGGCATCCCATTGCGTGATGCATGTACAAACATTATGTATACATTTAGTTAGTAGAGATTAATTACTCGTGGCAGCCTCAAGTTTGTAAGGGCATGCGCCACGCCAAACACAACGCGATTATCGGTTTAGCAAATATACAGGTTGGTGGTGTTCTAGGGTAGAAATGAAAATGGGTACCAAATGCTGTTTTTTTGGGTCAGCTAACTAATTACACATGGTATGCCATTTTAGTTTATTCCTCTCCCATAAAGTAATTATGCGTTATACCATTTAGCTTATTTTAATAATTTTTTGGTCAACCTAGTGACCCGAGATAAGTACTCCCTCCATCCCAAATTATAAGTCGCTTTGACTTTTTTTTACATCCACTTTGTTACGCATCTAGACATATTGTTATATCTATATACATAGCAAAGTGAACGTATCAAAAAAGTCAAAGCGACTTATAATTTGGGATGGAGGGAGTAGAATTTAAATTTAGTGTGCAACTAATATAATTATTGATTCAAACTTGCAAATTTGGTATTATAAATAAAAATAATAAGTGGACAAAGGATTACTAGCTATAGTTCTAGACTACTATTAGGAACATGCACAATATAACTAAACAATGCCTACCTTGTCAGCTAACTTCACCATCACATACCCTCTTTGCTACTATAAAGGATTCAGGAATTTCGGGGAAATATGGGCCTCATGCACTGATGCAGCCATGCACAAGTATGTAATGAAATCCGTTTGCCCCACCGTGTTCGACCTCAAATCAGATAGTTGGGAATTGAAGAACAAGAAACTGGTAAAGGGAAATCTGGAAAAATAAGAATGTAAGATATGATGCCCATGCACAAGTACTAGCTTCCTCCTGCATTATAGAAAAACCATGAAACCCATTTGCATGCCCGCCATAAAGGCGCGCCAAAGGCAAAGCGGCATCGCGGCCACGTGAGACGGGAGAGGAGAGGCGTCCGGAATCTCGAGACGTGGGCGCCCCCGGCGGCTCCGGCGCGGCTTCCGCTCCCTGCCTCCCCTTTTCCTCCAACGCCCATCCATCCACCCCCGCCCGGGGACAAGGATCAGCAGCTCAATCGCCTAGCTAAGCTCGCGCATTTAATGCGCCTAGCTGCACCTGCGCGGATCCCCCTTGGCTCCCATGTGCATGGCGTCACCAATCGCGTCGCGTGTATATAAAGCGGCGGCCCGTGGCGCGAATGGAAGCACACTCCTCCACCGCAGGCAGAGCACACCAGCGTAGCAGCCGTCTGTTGGCGCGTAGGGTAGGAGCACACACAGTTCGTCGTGCTCGTGCAGATTAGTTAGCCACTTCGTTCGTCTCCAACGAACTGTAGCGGAGGTCTCATCATCTACCGTGATCATGGCGTTGGTGAGGGAGCACGGTGGGTACGGCGGCTTCGACGGCGCCGATGCCTTCGACGCGCTCGGGTACGGCCACGACGCGATGCTGGGCTTCGACGCGGCGTCGCTGTTCGGGGGAGGCGGAGGATCATACGCCGCCGCCGGCGCGGGCTGCGTGGCGGCTGACGGCGGGAACGTCGTCTGGCCGACGGGCGCGCGGGCGGCGGCGTCCGTCCTCGCGTTCGACCGCGCCACCGCGGCGGCGGCGGTGTCGGGGGAGGAGGAGGACGACGACGAGGAGTGCGACGCGTGGATCGACGCCACGGACCAGAGCTACGGCGACGCCGCGGCGCCAGAGGCGAGCCACGCGCGCACCCCGACGGTGTCGGTGGGCTTCGACGCGTCCACAGGGTGCTTCACCCTGACGGAGCGAGCAGCATCGTCGGGCGGCGCGGGGCGGGCGTTCGGGCTGCTTTTCCCGAGCACGGCGGCGGCGCCGGCGCGCGCCTCGCAGAAGCGGACGTACGTGGTAGGTGCCGCACAAACACAATTCCGTCTCGATCCCTCGTGCATAGAATTCCTCACGGTTTGCGCGCGCGTGTATGCAGGGTGTGGAGCCGCCAGCCGCCGTGAGCCCCAACAAGAAGCACTGCGGCGCGGACAGGAAGGCCACCAGCAGGGCCAAGTCGGCGCCCACCATCCCAACCAAGGATCCCCAGAGCCTCGCTGCCAAGGTAACCTTGGTGACGACCAAAATTGAAGCTTTTTCCACTGAAGCGCTTCAAGTCTTTGCACTGCTACGGTGATCTGAGCCGTCGTTCTTGCTGCAGAATCGGCGGGAGCGGATCAGCGAGCGGCTGCGGACGCTGCAGGAGCTGGTGCCCAACGGCACCAAGGTCGACCTGGTCACCATGCTGGAGAAGGCCATCAGCTACGTCAAATTCCTCCAGCTGCAAGTCAAGGTGCTTAACACGAGCAATTTAGAGGGCACATGCAGTTAATTATGTGCGTGCCTGTGCATTGCTCCAAGCTAGCCATTGCTGTAATTTTAACTGTGTCGATTGGCCAATTGCAGGTTCTTGCAACAGACGAGTTCTGGCCGGCGCAGGGAGGAAAGGCGCCGGAGATCTCCCAAGTCAGGGAGGCGCTCGACGCCATCTTGTCGTCGGCGTCGCAGAGGGAACAACTGAATTAGCTTCAAGAGGATGAAGAAATAGTTCTAGATCAACACTCGTATATGTATTAGTAATAACGAACCATCTCGTTCGAAAGACAAATTAGGAGGCAAATGCATAAGCAATAGCTTCGATCTTTGTTCTCTTTCCCAAGTGATGATTAGCACTCCACTATATATATCTGTATCCCTATTTAGGGGGAATATATAGCACCTCATGTAGAGGAGGGGTTTAGTAATAAAAGACTAGGGACATGAATAAATAAGATCTAGATGACTCCAAATAGAGCACCAACATGTGTATTATATTTTTAGAAAACAATCGGTAATGGTTTCATATTTTTCTGATTTGAAAAGAACAATTTATGGATTTTAGAGAATAAACAAGATTTTTATTATTTTCATGAAATACTTACTTAGGGGAAAAAAACTTTGAAACCAGCAAAAGGGCCCAATTCCTCCTGTATTGCCAGTTCGGTGGTCAATTTGGAGCGCCAAAATCAGACCTCGATATTAGTTGGGTGCAATGGCTACAAAACCAATAAAAGTTCCCAAAATCACTGTTCAATCAATGGCCCACCCTGAACGTAGAAGTAGTCGTACAAGGAGCAGCACCGGGAAGTAGTTGGAAATCTCACAGTTTTCAAGAGTGACGTGTCATCGAAAGAGATTTTTAAGAGTGACATGTATCAAAAGAGGTTTGAGTTGATGAATGAAATAATGCTCCCAATGTAGAGTTTCATTTCACGATTTCATAGGCTGCTCGTACCATTTAATTACAAGGTATGTGATTGAATATGGTCAGATGAAATGAAACTCTATAGCCCCCAATGCAAGTTCTATGAAACTCTATAGCCCCCAATGCAAGTTCTAACAGGTATTATAGTCTTGGAAACAGTGCATACATAGTTCTAATGAAACTCTTTTCCTCTGTCATTATATGTGTTGTGCATGAAACATCTATGAACCATCCAGTGGGATTAGCCTAATGCTTCTGTGCATTGCTTCGAATTTGAGGATCTTTTTAGAGGTAAGTGCCATCGGCAGAACAAAATTTGGTGTACTTTGCAGCGACGAGAGGGGTTGATGTAGAATTATTACCAAGTGCTTTGTTGTCCAGTTGTGCTCTATCTAATGAAAATGATGAACCAATATGGATTTTGGAGAAATCTGGAAGGTTTACTGTGTGAAAATATCAAACGTAGATCACAGCAGCTTTCTTTAGAGGAACATTTACGGGTCCTTTTAAGCCATTTTCTCTCCTTCCTTTCTTTAGTTTTTTTTTCTGATTCTGATTTATTTATCTTATATTTCTCAGCCGGTCTTTTGATCATGCTGATTTGTCACAACGCTTCTAAAAACTAACTGAAATCAAGATTTGCCTATGGATAGAGCATAGCACCATTTCAGAGCTGATTCAATCTCTGGACCTCTCGTCTCGATAGCAAACTGGGCCGACCTGATTTAGCCCCCTATCGGCCCACGGGACGCTTCTAGAGTTCTAGTGGCCTCCGTCGGCTCGGATCCCGCCGCTCGTTCTCGATCTGACGGCTGTAATAACCTCCGGTGGACGGTAAATGAAATACCGTCCACCCCGGACGGCAAACAAAATACCGACCACCCCTGTTCGTCGTCTCCGCCGCTGTCGCCGGCCTCCCGCTGGCTGTGGAGCGGCGCTGGGGTGATGGGTCATCCCGCCGCGCGCGCATCAGGATCCCTCGAGCTGTGCGCCTCGATTGATCGAGGGCACGTGGCTATCATTGCCGCGCCGCGCCGCCTTTCACTCTGCCGCATGGATGCCCGCGACGCCGCCCTCGGCACATGGACACCGCCGAGAAAATGGCGCGAGTTGCGTCGAACCGTTGTTGGGGTAGGCGCGCCGGCGCCGCGCGCGGCACGGCCGTGCCCCTTGTTGGGCCCTTCGTTCTGCACGCGCAGCGCCGCGTCGTCGTGTCTGCGGCACCCAGGCGCCCGCTCTGATCCAACCCCGCGCAAATCTGGTAGCCGAGGCGGTGCCTTCCTGCGGCAACCGAACGAGCCTTACCACCCTCGAGACTCGAGAGCCTTACCCTCGGCGAACCCTGAGTTCTGCAGGCTCCCAGTGCTCGGCAGGTGGAAGACATCAGAGACCATGTAGGAGAAATTGACAAGGAAAGTGTTCTCTCTTTTCTTCTGCGATCTGACTCAGAGGCAAACAAGTCCACCTTGATGGCCAATGGCCGCTGCCATGACCAAGGTGCCAAGCTCACCATGCTATGGCACAGGATGCCACAACGACGACCTGCGCAAGCTGCTGGTGAAGACGACAGCAAGGTGACGCTGTCAGACCGGCTCAGTTTCGCTAACAAGTTCTGATTGGCATGCGGCAGCGAGCGGAACGTTGAGTTCAAGATCAATCACATCGACAAGTGTGACCTGGCGTTGATCCATCCGGCCGGAAAAGTATAGATGGACATGCACAGCGAGACGTTCTCTTCAGTTTCCACATGCTAAGCCACTGGCCAACAAATTGCCACGGCTTCAAATTCTCAATTTCAACCCCGCTTGACGTTAAATATTTATTTGATCAAACAACGAAAAAAGGATAGCATACACCAGACTTTACAACGAAGATAATGCATACAGTGCATACACCAATACTAGAATTTATACTAATCTACATTTTGATCGAATAACTAGTTAATATTTTTACTCGAATTTCAAGTTAGATGAATTAAAAATTTCACAACCTTTTCACATTTAAAACTACTCCCTCCGTATCGCAATTAGAAGTCGTTTAGGACAGGATTACGCTTACCAAGGAGTGCCAAAGAGTGATTAAGTAGGGGGGAGTTTTCCTTCTTTGCCCTTATTAAATAGGACTGTGGGTGTCTCCTATACAACAATTCCTCATAGTCCGAGTGGTAAGCGATCCGCGGACCGAGGCTGGAGGTCCAGCGTTCGAATCCCTTGGCCGCACTGTTTTTTTGGACGCACGCTGGTTGCGCTCTATGCCGCGCGTTTTTTTGGACGCTCGCTGCTTGCTCTCGCATGCACGCTGGTTGCGCTCTATGCCGCGCGAATTTTTTCAGTTGCCGCGTGTGTAGACTTTTTCGTTCACTCTTTGTTTCGCTTGGGCGCGTTTTTTTGTTCGTTTGGCGCTTAGCAGGACAGCAGGTCGAACGGTTCGGCTGCCTGCAGTATTAAAACGCCGGCATCGGTTCGACTGCCTGGAGTACTACTGCCTTGCCTTGCTTGTTCATCTAGCCATGGCTTAGCTTCTTCTCTTTCTACCAACTCCTTCCACAGCAATCCGTACGGCGCAATGGCTCATGTCCTCCATGGCTTTGATCTGAACGTTCGTATGGAGGAAGATGACGACGGCAATCTCCCCTTCAATCTCAACGAGCCTATACTGGAGGACCACAACAACAATGGTATCGTGCTGATTCATTCTCACTCATTTTTTTCATTTATTTTTTGATATTCACAGCATGTTTGTGTGGTGGTCTCAACATTTCGGCATCAGAAGATGACGTTCCCAACGACGTGTTTGATCTCCAAGAGCAACAAGATGACGACGCCAACGACTTGTTCAATCTGGACCAGGCAGAAGATCACCACGACGGTAAATGCATCACTTCGACGTATCCGTTCGTTGCTTGTTCATATTATTTCGGTTCTCATTATTGTTTCTTTTTTTTTACAGTACTGGATTTGAACTTACCACTTGATGAGTTCGGTGCAGTTGATTTCGACTTTGTACAAAATCTTGCTGGTAACTATTTTTTTTGTCACAATCACATTCTTCTACTAGATCATGCTCATGATGCTACTCCATGAAAGTGTTTGTTTTTTCCCTATAATTAGAACATGCCTTGAATGTGTTTGTTTTTTTCCTAAAAATACAACATGCCATGTCTAGTTACTCCATGAATGTGTTTATTTTTTCCCTATAATTAGAACATTATGCCGTGAGTAAGTATTGCATGAATTTGTTTGTTTTTTCTCCTATGAAGCATGAACATGCAGAACATGCTTTTTTTCTCTCCTATAATTAGAACATGCCGTGAGTAAGCTTCAACATGCATTTTTCTTTTAACAGAACATGCTGTGGACAACCCAACCGTGGAAGAACAAGTTCAACCACCCAACCGAAGGGTCCGAAGGAAAGAAATGAGTGAAGAGCTCCGAAAACAAGTTTATCAAGCTTTGTTGTGTAAAAGCAATGATGGTATACTGCATCTGAAAGATACTGCATCTGTTGCTACTCAATTTGACCTTAACATTCGGACAGTTCAGCGTGTTTGGAACCGAGGTAAAACACAACTTAGAAACTCTATTCCGGTTGTGGTTGATAGTCTAAAGAAGGGTAGAGTTGGCCGTAAAGCAATCCCTGTTGATTTGGACGCATTGAGAAACATTCCTCTAAAGGAAAGAATGACTATAGAGGATGTGTGCGCCAAACTAAACTTGAGCAAATGGAAGATTCAAAGGTATTTGAAAAAATGATTGATTAGGCGCCACTCTAGTAGCATCAAACCATATCTCACTCAAGCTAACAAGAGGTCTAGGTTACAGTGGTGTGTTGACATGGTTAACAGGGAATTGCTTGATGATCCAAGGTTCAAGGAGTTGTTTGAGTTTGTGTTCATTGATGAGAAATGGTTTTACCTATCTCAAAAATCTGAAAAGTATTATTTGCTACCCGAAGAAGATGATCCCCATCGGACTTGTAAGAATAAGAACTACATCCCTAGGCTCATGTTCTTGTGTGTTTGCGCTCGACCAAGGTTTAGGGATGGGAATTGTATTTTTGATGATAGGATTGGTTGTTTTCCACTTGTTCGTTATGAACCGGCTCAAAGAGGTAATGAGAGAACCGGCCGTGTCCGTGGAGACTTGGTTATGAAGCCCATTACTTCGATCACTAGAGAAGTGATTAGAGATTTTATGATCAACCAAGTGTTGCCTGGCATTCGAGCTAAGTGGCCAAGAGAAGATGTGGGCAAACCAATCTTCATTCAACAGGACAATGCACCTTCCCACTTGAAATTGGATGATCCAGATTTTTGTGAGGCCGGTAAGCTAGGAGGATTCGATATTCGCCTAATATGTCAACCACCAAACTCTCCGGATTTCAACATTCTTGACTTGGGTTTTTTTCGAGCTATACAAGCAATTCAATATAAGAAGAATGCAAAAACAATAGAGGCTCTAGTTCCTGCCGTGCAAGAGGTAATTTGCTCAAATTGATCACACATGTTTCAATGTTTTCTTCCACAAAAAAATTGCTCATTCATTCATTTCTTGCACACTTGTTTTGTAGGCATTCATGGAGTACTCGACACGCAAAACAAACCGAATATTTCTAACACTACAAGGTGTTTTGATGGAAGCTATGAAGAAGAAATGTTGCAACAACTTCAAGATACCTCACATGAAAAAAGAAACATTGGAAAGAGAAGAACGTCTGCCAACTTGCATCCCTTGTGATCCATCATTGCTACATGAAGCTGAGGCTACTCTTGCTGCATGAAAAAATTAGAATGATGCTAGTTAGCTTAAGTAGTAGAGTCATTCTCTTGTAACAATTAATTAGAACTAAATTTAGCCTGTGCTACTCTTGCTGCATGTAACAATCAAACCATATCTTACCGATGCTTTGGCATCATCCTTTCTGGGCAGCAACCAACCGTAATGCTCGATGAAAAGGTCGCAGTCCACCTCGACGCGGCGGGCAATGGCGTCACTCATGTAGTCCGCGTGGACGAGACCGCAGCGACGGCATGGCCTGAACCGCGAGTGTGCACGATTCCATGCTTCGCGGTCCTCATGGACAAGACCGCAGCGACCGCAAAGAAAAGCGCCCGGCGGCAAGGAATCCGGCACGATGGAGTCCGTCGCGATGGAGTCGGGCGCCATCTGCAAGTCCGGCATGGAGTCCGTCGTGATGGAGTTCAGCATGGTGGAGTCGGGCACCATCTGCAACTCCGGCGTGATGGAGTCAGGCACCGCCTCCATCTGCGAGTCCGGCACCACCTCCATCTCCAAGTCCGGCATGACGACCTCCTCCGGTTCCTGCAACTCCGGCGCGATGACCTCCAGCGACTCCAACGCGATCTCCTACGACTCCTCCGCAGCGAACGTCGGACTCTGCAGCGAGGCGCACCCGCGCCGCCAGACTCCACGGCGAGCACCACCAGCGCCGCCGAACTCCATGGCCGAGCGTGAGACAGCACCTGCGTGATGGCGGCGCCCTAAAGCCTAAGCCACGGACGAGCGTGAGACAGCGAGTAAGCGATGGCGGCGTGCTGGGCGAGTTGAAGCGAGAGACGAGCGGTGTTTACTGCTTGACGCGAGAGACGGCGGTAGCTGAACGGGCTGGATGTGACTGGAAGCGAGGCAATGAATAAATGATGTGTGGGAAACCGGGAGGCAAACGAAGCGGCGCATGCGCATGCAGGGGCAAATGCGTCAACAATCAGCCCCGTCGCCCAGAGCGACTTCCTTTGGCAAAAACGCTTCCACGCCCAGAACGACTTGTAAAAGCTATACGGAGGGAGTATATTTATCTATTTTCTAATTGTATAAATAATAAAAACAGAAATAATGTTTTAGCTAATATCATGTTAATATTTTAATCAAACACAGGTTGAATAAGAAGTTATTTATAACTTAATATTTATATCTATTACTTAAATCTATTGCATCTATTTTTAAAACATTATTATGAATAACAACACAAGGGTTGGCTATTATATATCTTTTTTTACTATTTTTAGATACATATATTATCCATATATGCTTAGGTTTCACTTTCTACGTCCATATCATACTTGAAAAAAAAACAAAATCAGATACTTTTGTATATACTTATTAGTCAGATACATATGTTTTGCATATGAATGTCGTTTTGTCAGATATAGAATTGGATAATATTAGGTGCATCAATCCGTGCTCCCGCACAGGCTAATAATTTCGAGAGGCATAAGAAATTTATGAAAACTTAGGATCCATAGCTAAAGCAGCCTTGCTTACTCTTTCATTTGTTATATATTCTAATATAGCCATGGAGATACATACTTATCTTTGTTATATTGTTTTTTTACAATGGTAGAGGTGAATAGGCTTTTAGATGACATAATAGATTAAATAGATATGATGGGTTAGGGTTTATCGGATTGATAGTCATATGTTTCTAATATTTTGAGAATTTTTAAGTTTTATATATTTTTTGTATTTTTGTAACGTGTCTCAGTAGGATAAGAAGTAAGGTCGTTTGTCTATATTCAATATTCCCTTTCGCAAAAAAAATATATTCAATATTCCATCACGAAAAACACGTAACACAAATTTAATGAAAAAAACACAAATTGGTTGCTTTGTTAGATACGAGGTAGAACTGCGAGCAGTCTGAGCGGATAGAAATTCCAGACCCGACACGTTTGTGCCGACAGCAGAGCTGTGGTCAATGAAGGCCACATATTATTACAGTGCAGAGTATTGATATTAACTTAAGCAGATTGCAGTGCAGAGTCAGATATAGCTACTGAATCACATGCTAATAGTAGTGTCGGCTCCATTTCTCCACTCAGTCAAATCACTAATCGGGGAGACGATAATTGCCTCTCGCGGACGCAACCAAAAATTGATTTCTTTTTTGCCAATTGGAATTTGCCTCCTGTAGAGCCGGAAAAGACGGCGACGCTTGTGGATGATCTGCAGAATAGGACTCGCATAGTCGCATTAATGTCTTTTAGTTCCTTGTACGTGGAGTGGTTGGTATCATCTGAATACTTGTTATACTTAACAATTGGCTACAAAGCAAACCGTGTGCAGTATCTTTTGCTTGAAGCTCGAAGTGCTCACAAAATGATGATAGTTCCCTGTGATTCTGAATATCCTGTGTATTCGATGAATCATCAGATGGAATCTGCATTTAAAGTGATCTCGGTTTTCGGATCCAGAGTTCCAGACTGCATGCGGACAGTATAAAGATTCATAGTGACGCACAGCGAATACACACAGGATATTCAGCGAAAATTTGTTTAAGTGTGGTTACAACTTACAAGGCATATCTTGTATATTCGCTGACAGTCGTGGATATTCAGCCAAAGAAACTGTGTAAGTGCGGTTAGTGCTTCATGGAACAGAGTAGATAATTAGTGAAACGTCGAAATTTCTGGAGATGTTTCTTTTATGTTTTTCACGTAGCGCTCCCCTTTGAGTGTGTCTGGGGATAGCTGTTTTCTTTCCCTTTTTGGAGTGGTTTGCGAGTGCAGTGAGAGTCGTGTTTCTAGTTGTTTTGGTCGCTTGTTTATTTTGTTTGTTTCGTTTTTTCTCCTTCTAATAAAAATTCGGCAAAATTTTTACAGTCCGTTAAAAAAACGTGGTGCTCACAGTAATTTAGGTTTTAGAGCATATAAATTCTCACCCACACGAATGGAGGTAGAGCTGGAGCTGGAGCTCTCCAAAACAGCCACTGCAGTGTGCGGCGCCATTTCCGCAGCTGAATGGGCACTGCGTGCGCCTTGCTCGATTTCTTTAGAGCAGCGATCGGCAAGAGCTCAACACGCGTGCAGCTAAAGAACCGCGCAACAGCAAGACCGGCGTTCGTTCTGTCGGCCCCTCGAAACTTATTATAGTTTTTTTTTGGAGCTTCACAACGCAGAATTGTGCAGTTTGTCGTCGTTCACTGCGCAGAGAACTACGAGGATTTTTTTTTTGTTTGAGCCGAGACAGAATTTATTTCCGGGTCGGTGGTGCACATTAATTTTTCACTTTTTAATTTTAAGGTGAACACATTAACTTCTGATCCGCCGACCTTGCAAAATTGAAAATTTTATCAAGGAAAAAAGCATATTTTTAATGGTGGCAACCCTTGCGGCTGTAGGTGTGACACTCATGCGTACTGTCTCCTTTGGCCGCGTCAGGAACGATCGGTATGAACTCATAATACCAGTGGAATATTAGTTGACGATTGCACATTAGGATATTAGATTCATAAATAATGCAACATAGTACTCCCTCCATCCCATAAATATTATTATGCATCTAGACATACACTATATTTAGATGTATAATAATATCTATGAACCAAAAAAGTTAAAACGATCTATAATTTGGAATGGAGGGAGTAACAACCAAGCTAGGAAGTAGCCCCACCCTCCACAAGCTTTAGCTTGGCGAATTTTAATGAAACTACTATTGCAGTTCATTTGTTGGAACATTATTGGAGGGGTTGACTATGTCGTCGATTTAATGCCTCGAAAATGCTCATAAGGATAGGCTATGTATGTGTATTTATAGAAGTGGGTTTACATACATATGTGTCCATATATATATATATATATATATATATATATATATATATATATATATATATATATATATATATATATATATATATATATATATATATATATATATATATATAGATAGATAGATAGATAGATAGATAGATAGATAGATAGATATAGAGATAGATATAGATATATCTCTGTGTGTGGACAGACGACAAGAGCTTTGCCGAATTTTTATTAGAAGAGGATAATAGTAAAAATAAAATATAACTGTTTTCTGCCAACCAAGGCGCCCAACTGACAACAAAAAAAAACAACAAAAACAATAAAAAACCCTAGAAAAGAAAAATCACCACTACTTACAAACTGGGATCAAAAGGATCGCTAAACATCTTGGTGTAGATCCTGGTTGTTGCGCTGTGTTGCCCACTAATATTGCTGGGCATCTTCCTTAATTAGGAATGCCACCTTCTCAAAATGCTTGCTGTCTTGATTAAAGGTTCTTCTATTTCGTTCTTTCCATATATTCCACCAAAAATAGATGACAAGTCCATCAAAGAGTGATCTGTTCTACCTTCCTATGAGCCTCCTACCTTGCTTCCACCGGTTGTAAATCGAGGATGTCCCATGTGCTGCCAGCAAGTGATGCAGATCAAACCATATAACCAAACGGTTCCATACCGCAACGGTGTATGTGCAGTCCTTACATAAATGTGTCGGCGTCTCTGGTGCCATGTTGCATAGCTTGCAAATTAGGTCATTTGGCCAATTCCTCTTTGCCAAATTGTCCGGCGTTAGAATTTTTCTATGTAGTAGTATCCAAGCAAAAATCCTGCATTTAGGTTCAGCTTTTGCCTTCCATATCGGAGTGATATTGATTTTCCTTGTCCGGCCTTGGAATTGGATGAGGTATGCACTTTTAGTTGAGTATTCTCCATTCTCTGTCCAGCGCCACTTGATCTCGTCCTCTATTTCTGGATTGCGATGTTGCATATGAATTTCCTCCCAAAGATTTGCGTATTCTCTGATCTCGTCGCCGGTCGTAAGGGGGCATATTTGGTCTATCCAGTAGTTGTTCTGAAGTGCTTTGTGCACCGTGAAGTTTTTACGTCTAGACCTTTGGAAAAGTAGTGGCGCTAGGTTTTTTGGTGTTGTTCTATTTATCCAGGAGGAGTGCTAGAAGAGTGCTTTCTTACCATTGCCCACCGTGACTATTGTTGAAGCATTGAAAAGATCCTTATCACTTTTTGTTGACGTCAGATTTCGTCACCAGTGAAATCGGCGCCAGGAAAAGAGGAAATTGGAAAAGTACAGTTGGAAATCGGCCGAATGGCGCTACAGTCCGAGATCGGCCAATGCTACAGTACGGGATCGGCGCCTCGCTTAACTCTTGGGGTTCGGATCGAACACACCAGGTTCCCGATCGGTTACCTTTTGCCGATGAGGAATCGGCCGATTAGTAGGTTGGAATAATTGGGCCGGTATGGGCTTGGAAAGGAATAGAAGGATGAAGGGGAGATCAGCCCGTGAAGCGTATAATAACCAAGTTAGTACGAATCGTACTTGTAAATATTCGTTTTCTGTTTGAATTAGGGATAGAGTTTTGGTCAGATAAGGAGTCGTTTGTACGGGGCTATAAATAGCTACCTTTGTAGATCTGTAAAGACATCAACAAATCAATACAACAAATTACTATTTCCTCGTACTTACTTTCAAGCAGGCGACTTCGCCAAATACTTTCTCCTTTTTCACGAGTTCGTACGGGTTGGCGGGGCTGCATCAACTTGACCTCTGGCCGATCTTGTAAGTTCCGTTTACCGAGTAAATTCTAAGCTTCAACTTCGGGCGCATCGCTGTCGTTTCGTTTAGATTTATTCACCAGTTATCGATATTTACTAGAATCATAGGTTTTACCTGTTTTTCTAGTTTTATCACCAGTTATCCAGCTAGGAATCGGTGGTTTCGGCTTTCTTCATATTCTGCTATTAAACTCACTTACTTCACATATAGCCGATTAGATCTATTCCTAGTGTTGTTACTATAGCATTGTGTCAATTACACCAGTGGTTTTTGGTCTACACGGCTACAATGATCGGTTGCTTTATAGCCGATTTCTTTATTACGGCAAATCGGCCGATTCGCTGATAAGCTCTCTCGAGATCGGAAATTTAGCCGATCGTGACTTCCGGACATGACACGTATTCTTCCTTGCCAATCAACAGGTCAGATTGGCTGGCACGCCGCGCGAACCGCACCAGGGCAATCACCCGAACAGGAGTTAAGCAGATTCTCCCGGGTCGTGTGTCAGACGCTGGGGATTCGGTTGACCGATTTCTAGCGCCAACACTTTTATTACAGGGGATATCAAGCTCTTTCCATGGTCTATCCTCATTTTTCCATTGAAACCAGCTCCATCATAGTCATATGGCCCTTGCTAGTCTTTCAATGTCAAGGATTCCTAGTCCTCCCAACTGCTTCGGCATGCATGTTGTTGTCCAGTTAACCAGACAATACCCTCCATTTACCTTTTCTGGTTCCTCATCCTTCCATAGGAAGCTCCTTCGCAACCGGTCTATCTGCTTTACCAACCATTTTCGTACCGGAAAAACTGTGAGATGGTAGATAGGTTGTGTGGTTAACACGCTTTTTACACGCGTCTCTCTTCCTGTCAGGGATAACATTTTCCCTTTCCATCCAAGTAAATGCCCCCAAATTTTGTCTATTAAGGGTTGAAAGTCCACTCTTCGGAGTTTCCGTCTATGCAATGGAAGGCCTAAATATTTTCCAAGGAACGAAGACACCTTTCCTAGGAAATCCGCTAGTGCTTCAGTGACGATTTCTGTCGTGCATTGGATTGGAAAAAATTCTATCTTGGTCATGTTGACCTTAAGTCCTGAGTAGTCGCCAAATAACTGCAAGAGTTGATTTATTCGTTGTAGCTCTGTGCGGTTCAGATTTGCAAATATTGCCGCATCGTCAGTGTAGAGGGAGCACAATTTTGCTACCGTCGGTAGGATTGGTTGGATTATGTTATTTCGAGTCGCTAGTTCCATGAGTTTGTGTAGTGGGTCAATTGCAAGGATAAATTGCATTGGTGATAGTAGGTCGCCTTGTCTCAGTCCTCTAGCATGTCTTAATTTCCGTCCTGGAGTTCCATTAAGTAGCATTTTCGATGATGCTGTGGCTAGAAATGTGGTTATCCAATCCCACCATTTTTGACCAAAGCCCAGTGCTTCCAGAGTTTCGAGGAGGAAAGCCCAATTTAGTGAGTTGAACGCTTTGGAGATGTTGAGATTAATGAACAGGACCCTTTTTTTGCTTTGTGCAAAACCTTTATCACACTCTGGACATACACAAAATTGTCAAGGATACATCTTTTCTTGATAAATGCACTTTGATAAAAGTTTTGGTGCCAGCCGATCAGCTAGGACTTTAGTGATTATTTTTGCTAGGCTGTTGATGAGGCTAATAGGCCTGAAGTCAGCTAGGGATTAGAACAATGTGTGCTTTGTTAATTAGATCTAGCTGGCGGGTCCTGAGGGAATGGAAGGCTTGCAATGCATCGATAAGATCTGCTCGTACTATGGACCGACATTTCTTATAGAATACTCCTATGAACCCATCCGGCCCTGGTGATTTCTCAGCCGGCATGCCCATGACGACTAGTTTGATCTCATTTGATTCAGAAGGGCTTTCCAGTTCAGCTAGGTCGTGTGGATGGTACCCTAAATTGACCCAGTTTAAACTTTGTGTCTCTCTTGTGGTGTGCCCAGCAATGCGATGGAGTGGTTGTATATCGCTAGAACTGTCATCAAAGATATGACGCCGCGG
>NC_028450.1:36117710-36245137 GCF_000263155.2 Setaria italica
GGGTATTCACAAAATATTTTCTTTAGTAACCGAATCATTAGGTGGGGTTGATCCTACACAAAGGATCCAAGTTTTCATGCTACCGGACTCCCCGTTCGCGGTAGCTCACGGCACAACTGTCGGACACTTCCAAAATCCAACTCACACCATGAAAACCATACATCACCCAAACACTAGTTATGTGTCCAAGCCGTAACTCGTCCAATATCGTGGACACGACTACCCGGATAGGTTTTCACTCTGTAGAGGTTGTCACTTTACCCACAAGTAGGGTACCGCGGCACGATCACCTTAGTGTCGATGCAGATCCTATCAAAACCATTACCCACCTTAGCTAAGACTGACTAGCCAACACGGAAGCAACCAAGGGGTTAACGATCTACCAACGAGGTCTTAACCGGGATCTAAGTTCACACAATTTTTAGTCCTTCTCCATGGTCTCCCGTTGCTCACCAGTTCTCCTGATGGCTAACAGACCAGCTAGTGGAACTTATGCTAAGACGCCACCCACACAACGTTCGAGTGGTTGCACGAGAGTGGGGTTAGGTAAAATGGCACATCAACTCGGTCCTTAACTGTGACAAGATTGATATCTCCCAACCTTGCTCAACTACAAAGGTACAAGCCCAACTTATTGGTATTTCACACAAGAAACACCCATCCATCTCATCTAAGTATTTCTTTCCTTTATTTTCGAAAACTCATTTTTGTCATTTGAAAACACTCACACATTTATTCTTTAACAAAGCACATTGTAGTAATGATTGAATTGAGTAACAAGGTTCTAAGCATTCTATTAGTAATTATCATCCAAACAGAGCGAATCATATTTAGAGATAATTATAGGACAATCAAGGAATGTTCATAGCAATAAAGGGGTGGCTATCAAACCGTGTTTTCAGTAGTAAAACAATATGCAATTTTGTAAAATAGGTCAATAGGTTGTGTTTGAAAAACTGGGATAAATATGCATCAAAGGGTGAGATTGGACTTGCCGTCCTCCTAGTTGGCCGGGAGTTCTTGCTCGCGGAGCTGGTCCTCGAGCTCGGGCTCATGGTCAAACTCCTCCTTAGGATCCTTCTCGGGCACTCCGCGATCTACGACACACACAATCGGGCACCCAATAAATAAAAGAAAAAATAAGATTTCCCCCGTTGAGCTCGAACAGAGAAAGCAAACGAAAAATTGGAGGGATGAGTATTTTCATGGAATTTGTAGATGACTCGACGGGAATATAGTAGAGGATGACGTGGTCAAATTTTGGATTAATTGGAGGAAGTTTGACGTATGAAATGACAAGGCAAAAGCGTGTTTAGGGGTTAAAATATGGCTTAGGAGCTTAACTGCGAGGAACCAAAGACTTGTTTGTAAACATTTTTGGAGGTGGAAGGGCTGATCTGTGAGAGAATCTTTGAGAGAGGTGTGAGGGCTATTTTGCGAATAGGAGAAAGCAGGGGGTTAGATCAAAATTGGGGGGGGTGTTTTTCTCTTATTCTTCCTTGGTTCAGGAACAGAGAGATAGGGAGGGGAAATCCGGCAGCAGGCGGCCGGCCAAGGCTCGCCGGCGGTGAGGCCAAGTGGTAGGGAAGGTGGAGGAGCAAGGGGACTTCATTTGGCCCCTTACCTTGGGCGAGTGGCAGCGAGAGAGGGGGTGCCGGTGGTGGCTTTGGCGGCAGCGGGCGGTCGGATTGATGGGGTTCTGGAGAGGGGGCGGCGAGCTGGGGAGATGAGTGGCGAGGGAGGCGGGGGTGTCGGCCCTTTTATAGCCGACGGCGGAGGTGGGGAGCGGCCAACAGTAGGGGGGCCTGGAGCTGGCGGCAGTGTAGCGGCGCGTCACGACGCGGGTAGGGGCCGGGGCCGGCGCAACAAGCGGCGTGGGTAGGGGCCGGCGACGGGGAGAAGGTCGGCATGGCTGGAGAGGCGAGCGGTGAGGGGCCAGGCACAGCATGCAGGTGTGCCTGCGCCGACGCCTGGAGCGGCGACGGGGCCGGCGCCGGTGTGCGGTAGGGAGCGGGGGGGATCGAGCAGGGGCCGAGCGCCGGGATGGCGAGGCACGCAACACGGGGGGCCCAGCTCTGGGCGTCGCAGGTGAGGGGCCTGGGCGTGCAGGTGCCAAGGAGAGCAGGCGCCAGGCGCCGGGGGAGGGGGCCGACGGTGCACGCTAGGCAGCAGGCGCAGCCAGGAAAAAGAAAGGAGAAGGAAGGAAGAAGAAAGAAAGGAAGAAGGAGAAAGGAAGGAAGATAAGGAAGAAAAAGAAAAGAGAAAAAAGGAATAGGGGAAAAAGAGAAGAAAAAAAGGGAGAGTCAGCGGTGATTGCGGAAAATGGTTGGAGCACACGCGGTGGTTTGTCAACCGGCACGCGGCGAATTTGTGGAGAGGATAAAAATGATGGTTGTCGGTTTTGGGTGTCGGGATGGCGAAATCGCCGGGAAGACGGGATTTTCAGGAGCTCAACGGTAAAAAGAGTTTGAAAACAACTTTTTAGTGGGTGTTTTAAGTTGGTGATTTTTACGGATGTTACAGCGTGGAGCTTGAATAGTCTTGTGCATGCATCTCCTTTACGTATCCACGTTAGTCTAGAGTGTTGCCGCACTCGAGCACACTGGATCGCCACTAAGCCAACCAATTTTGCTTTTAGGTATTTGCGGAATTCCAATTCCTTAGCTGTGAGAGTTCTCTACTCTTGTGCTGCATCAAGGAATGCCAGGACTTCGTTTGCTATGGCTAGCCGGAGTGCCAGATTTCCTATGTTTTTTCATCTCCATAATTTCATTGCTTTCGCCGTTCTAATGAGTTTCACGTGGAGGCGCAGAATGGCATCCTATGTGTTAACCGGTTGGTTCCATGCTTCCTGCACGGCAACTGTGAATCCTGGCATGGTTACCCAGTATGATTCGAACCAAAAAACCCACGTAGTTTTATCTTTCGACATCTCCGATTAAGAAAAGCAGGCAGTGGTTGGAGCTCTTGGTATATAGTGCTTGCAGGTCAATGTTTAGGAAGAGGATGTGCCATTATAGCTACCAAAGAACCTGTCGATCCTAGTGAACATTGGGTTGTCTTGCTCATTGCTCCATGTGTAATGCCTGCCGCATAGGTCGATCTCCATCATCTGGGTCTCATCTAACGCTTGTCTGAAACTATTCATAAGGTGTCTTTTTAGTCTAATGTTTCTTTTGTCTTCTGCCTTATAGATTAGGTTGAAATTCCCTATTATTAGCCATTCGGGGTGGGATTGTTCTTTTAGACTCTTCAATTTTTCCAGGAAAGCTAGTTTTTCCTGTTCACTCTGTGGCCTGTAAACGCCTATCAGTGTCCAAACCATGTTGTTATCTTTCGTGAGGATGGTGGCGGAAATGGTGTGTCCTGTGGTGCAGCCATTCTGGATACTGAAATGTTGTTCAGCTGCCGCTAGAAGAATACCCCCTCTAGTACCTATTGCTGGTAGCGCTATAAAATTTGTGGCGAATTTTGGTCCCAGGGTTTCAGACACTAAGCGGGAGTTCCAGTGATTTATTTTGGTTTCCTGTAGGCAAATGACTGTCGCTCCGGATGAGTAAACTATGTTTATGACAGTTGCTCTACTTGAGGCTGCATTAAGTCCTCGGACGTTCCAACACAAAATGTTACATTTTTTTTGCGACATGAACATTGACGATCCAACTGCTACTGATAGATTGCATAGCATGCGTGGAGCATATAGGCGTCATGATAGCTTGTGTATCATGCGTAGAGCATACAGGTGTTGCACAAAATGGGCTCCTACTACTTGGGCTCAACTGGGACGCCCACGCGGATGATCGCTTGGCAAGCTTCGAGGACGTTGGTGTTGGGCCAGTAGACCGCACACCGCTGAAGCCGCAGGGCCAAATTGCCGGCCCTTTTAGGGTTACATACTAGAATAAGTTTAGTTGTCTGTTGTTGAACATAGTGGAAATAGCAACTACTGCAGCAACTTGGTGATCTTCTAGACCTCCTGAGCCTGTCCTGCTTCAGCCGGGCTTGGAGTGATTTTGCTGCTCCGCTTCTTGCTCTTGGGCTGATTTTCTTGTTCCACCAGGGTCCTGATCGCCTCCATCTTCATGTCATTGAGTGGTTGCGGAAGATGTTTTGCAAGTTGATTAGCATCAGTGTTGTTTGTGTCTTTTGCTTTAGGTGACAGCTCTCCTAGTTTACTGACAAGCACCTGATGTAGCATTTGGATCGTGTCTTTGCCCAGGTTGAATTTCGCTTTACTTGCTATTCTGTACTCTTTCTTTGCACTCTAGTTGTTTGGGGGTGTGTATCAGCTAGTGGGATGGGGTTAACTCCCGGTGGAGTGTTTAGCAGAGGAGCTGCCGGCTTGCAAGAGATGAAATCCATGAACGTGGCTAGGTCATCTATTCTGTTTTGACCTTCACAAGCTGTTTGAGTGCAGTCATTGTTAGGCTCTGTTGTTTTGGTTTTCGGTAGGCTGCAATGCAGTATCTGCATGTTGTTTTGAAAGAAAAAAAACTCTACTGGTAAGCCTACTAAAAAACGAATGGATTTTACCTCCACGAATGATGTGCTTCAAGGTTGACATATTGGGCAATGAATTGCGCTTCATATACAGACAAACCAACTCTAACCCATAACGTACTCATGTGCAAATCGGGTAAGTCAAGAGCTGCCGCTCTTATAAAAATAGATAAGCTCATGAGCAGTAGTACGTGCCTCGCACGACGCGCTCCGAGCGTGTGGGACTGCACTAGTATACCGGTGCGTCAGTGTAATTTGTCGCAAGCCCAAGAAGGTAATACTAGTACTCTAGTATTCCGTAGCAGGCAGAACAATCAACTTCAGCGTCTAGTATTAGTAGCGGTAATAAGAGCAGTAAAGAAAGCAGTAATATCTTCTATTCTTTTAGAGCAAGTATAATAAGGGGCTGTAAGCTAGCTGAATGCTGACGTGGAGGAGAGAGAAGAGGTAAGAGAGAAGAAGCGGGCTATAAGCTTACAGCCGATTTGGGCACAGGAACCAAGAAACTTTGTGTGAATGACTTGTGGGCCATGTATTAATGGTGAAGAGCTAACCATTGTACGAGTGGGCTAGGAAAAGGCTGAGAGAAACCTTGCAGCCCGCTTGCTAGCTGCGTTATTAAACTTGCTCTTACCCAGATGAACCATCAGCTAGCCTTGATGGTAGACCTACCATCAAGGCTAGCTGAAATCTAGACCTACCACTGAGTAGGGTATGGTTAAACACATTCTTGTTCACACTCAAATCTAAATAATTATTATCTATTCCTTATCCTCCCCAATCCTTCCTATATCCAATGAATAATTAATTTTGTGCTACGTATATATACTTATCCAATTAATTAATTATACGCTTCTTATTTCTAATAGGTATATAAGTTTCTACATGTAACCTGCCTATTTGAAGTGGGTGTGAAATTGGGGAGAGAGTTTACCTTGTGTGACAAGCCTGCCCGATGGCCCGATCAACTTATGTGTATATGTTGTCCCTCACGCGAACGGAATGCAGCAGCGACTGCAACTTAAGCGGTCGCACCTTGGACCACCGGATCCAATCTGAGCGACTTTTTTACCGTTTGATACTGTTTTACCCCTACTGTGCAGTATCGCTGTAGATTTGTATCTGGGCGCTTCATTGACAGAACGAATTAACCAGCAAGCTAGATCCCCTATGCAGTCGCATTACAATGCATGCATCGCGTCGCCCGTGGGTGGTCCTTAAGGCTCCTAGCCCCAGATGTCAGCGATGCACGTGTGCACGCGGGAACGCCCTGAAGCATGCCGCACGCTCCAGGAATAACCAACCGAGCCGCACGGTTAGTTTTGTGTCAACTGGTCGGTTCATTCCTAGCCTCCTCTTCTTCCTCCCAGCTGCTGCTGGTCATTGTTGCATGCGCCATTGCAGTGGAATCCTAGAGATGGATCGAGGAGGAGAGGAGACAGAGCACTTGCGCCTGGGCGCTGGCCAGGGAGAAACGGAAGATCACGTCAACTGTCGGGTGAGGCAGCTGGGGGTGTAGCTGGTTGGTCAGCAAGCTAAAGCAAGTTGCCTTCATTAATGAACTCCACATGACTGGGCTGGCACGGGTGTCATTAATGGCATAATCTCGCAGCATTAATTGCGTAATCCTACAACACATTGCCGAGACGGATTTGTCTCTCTTTTTTTTCTTCCTTCGGTTTGAGGTGAATTTATCAACTAGTTGACCAGTAAAAGTCATTAGAGTGACGTCTAGCAGCGGGTAATACCCTCTCAGTGCACGTCCATCACACTGTTACTAAGAGTGTCATGTCAGCTTTTTAATGAAATGAAACTGTCATTCTCAGTGAATAGTTTCATTGCACAATTTTTACGTTGTGTTATGATCAAATATATCATGTTATGAAACCATAACATGCTCAGTGCAAGTTTCATTGGGTTTCATAGACTTGGTAGTGGGTTTCATGGAGATGAAAATATGAAACTCTCTTCTCCTCTCTCCTCATAATTAGTCTGCCAAATCACCAGTTTTGTTGACGTGGCATGAGATTTAATGCTAATGAAATCCCACGACTCTCCCATTAAAACTAGCCTAACAGTAACAGTAACTGAGCTTCGACACACGTCACTAGCATCAGTAGCTGCTTAACCGATAGGATTGCAAGTTCTTAGCTAAAAAAAAGGGAGTACAAGTTGAACTTGCCCAAAATAGACACATTCCTCAATTAAGCTTCGGCCAAAGTGAAATGGGAAACAGATTAACCATGACATGTGCCAAAACCAAACCAACACACAATCGGATGGAGATCGTATATGCGCTGACGAACTTGGAATCGGTGCATGGTCGAGGAAGGAGATTGAGCTCGCTCTCTACGCGTCGACGTGCAAGCACGCTAGCTACTCTTGACTCGCAATTAAGGGTCGGGTGTTTGGATACCAGGTGCTAAATTTTAGCCGTGTCACATCGGATGTTCGGATGCTAATTAGGAGGACTAACATAAGCTAATTATAAAACTAATTGCAGAACTCCTAGACTAATTCGCAAGACTAATCTAGCTAATTAATCCATCATTAGCGAATGGTTACTGTAGTACCACATTGTCAAATCATTGACTAATTAGGCTTAATAGATTCATCTCGCGAATTATACTTCATTTGTGCAATTAGTTTTGTAATTAGCCTCTGTTTAATATTTCTAATTAGTATCAAATATCCGATGTGACAGGTGCTAAATAAGCTCTAAGGGACCTGCCTCACTCTCGGATCAACCCTTGAGCAAGTCTTCAACAGAGGAAGGGCGGAGGGGAATTACTATCGACAGCATTAATTACACCCACGGATGCTGCATTAATCACAGCGTGCGCATGCACTAAAAAAAGATCAGAGGGCATTGAGTTTCTAATCTTGCAGACAAGCAAAGAACAAGCAGCTCAAGAACAGCAGGGAGTTGTCCCCCCTGAGTTTTATCTGCCACTGCCAGCAACCAGCATCAAGGCCAGGAATTGACAGTATCCGAAGCACATTACCGAGCATCGAAGCCAGGGGATTAACAGTATCTGAAGCACATTGTCCTCCGATTATCCCTAATTTGATCGGCAGCTCGACCGCCTAGCTACCTCGCGCAATTAATGCACCAGGCTGCACTGCATCTGTGGAGAACTGGAGATCCTCCTTGCCCCCCATGTGCATGGCGTCACCACTCATCACTCCCCAGTCGCGTATATATAATAAGCCACACCCCATGGCGGGAACGAAGCACACTCCTCCAGAACGCACCAGAGCGTAGCGATAGCAACCGTGTGTGTGGTGTAGAGTTGCTACTTCCCAACTAAGGAACAGAGGGCATTGATCGTGATCATGGCGTTAGTGAGGGAGCACGCGGCGTACGGAGGCTTCGACGGCGCCGAGGCAACGGCGTTCGAAGCTCTCGTCTACGGCCACGACAACGCGTTGCTGGGCTTTGACGCCGCGGCGCTGTTCGGGGGAGGGACATCCTCTGCCAGCGCGGCCTATGTGGCGGGCGGCAGGAACGCCTGGGCGAGCACCGGTTCCGCGTCCATGCTGGCGTTCGACCGCGCCACGGCGGCGGCGGCGGCGGCGGCGGCTGTGGGGGAGGAGGAGGAGGAGGAATGCGACGCGTGGATCGACGCTATGGACCAGAGCTACGCCGCCGCCGCCGCGGCGCCAGAGGCGCGCCACGCGCCGACGACGGCGTCCGTGGGCTTCGACGCGGCCACGGGGTGCTTCACCCTGACGGAGCGAGCGTCGCCGTCCGGCGACGCGGGGCGCCCGTTCGGCCTGCTGTTCCCGGGCACGTCGTCGTCGGTCGGCTCGCCCGAGCGCGCGGCGCCGGCGCGCGCCACGCGGAAGCGCACCTACGTGGTACGTGCCGTGCAATCACAACTCGGGACATGGTAGCTCCCTCGAACAGAATTCCTCACAGTTCGCGCGCGCGCGTGTGCAGGATGCGCTGCCACAGGCCGTCAATGCCAAGAAGCCGTGCGGCGCGGGCAGGAAGACGAGCAAGGCCAAGTCGGCGCCCACCGTCCCGACCAAGGACCCGCAGAGCCTCGCGGCCAAGGTAACCTAACTTCGGTGCCCAAAATTGAAGTTTTCTCCGCTTCGGCGCTTCCAGTACTCCGCTCCAATTCTTTGGGATGTTCCGTTGGACGTTGGTCTGAGGTGTTCCTTGCTGCAGAATCGGAGGGAGCGGATCAGCGAGCGGCTCCGGACGCTGCAGGAGCTTGTGCCCAACGGCACCAAGGTCGACATGGTCACCATGCTCGAGAAGGCCATCAGCTACGTTAAATTCCTCCAGTTGCAAGTCAAGGTACTTCATGCTTAATGAGCAATTTAGAGGGCACATGCATGGTGTTAATTATGTTCATGCCAGTGCAGTGCTGCGATTATTAACTCTTTGATTGACATATAATTGCAGGTTCTTGCAACAGACGAGTTCTGGCCGGCGCAGGGAGGAAAGGCGCCGGAGATCTCCCAAGTCAGGGAGGCGCTCGACGCCATCTTGTCGTCGGCGTCGCAGAGGGAACAACTGAATTAGCTAGGAGACAAGACATAGCTCTGGATCAAACGCATAATGATATATGATAGAAAGAGAAGGAGCAAACGCATCATAATGATATATGATAGAAGTTACTAATAACGAACCACCTCGTTCGAAGATAAATAAGGAGGCAAATTCATAATTAAGCACTACTGTAGATTTGATCTTTTTCTTTTTTAATTTCCCAACTGATTATGTGGAAGAGAGGCTTTAATCCCTGTAATTCTCTTCATGTGTACTACTACTGCCCCTTTTCTCCATGTTGTGCTAGTTGGGTTATTCAGACAAAGCAAACTTTTAGCACATTGTAAGAACATGAACTATTAGTAAACCTTTTATACTAAAACGAGAGGTGTCTCCCTACTAAAACTATTGAATTATTAGTCCATTATTTTTTTAAAAAAATCTGGTAGTATAAAATTCAAAAGGCGAACATCAAAACGAAAATACATTTTAGCATGTCTATAATCCAATGTTTGCTAATATGGTATTTATAATAATTTGCTAATCTGCAAATAAATTCTCTCTACACATGTTACTAACCATGTACGATAGTATGACTTTGAACCCATGATATTTGAAAATGCATGAAAATAATCATGAGTTCTCGCGTAATCGAGTAGGCTTTTCCCAAGCATTCACACGATAGCTTGATTTTCATATGCTCGCTCTGGTTTTGGATCGCAAATTTGGGAAACGGATTCGCTTCTCTAAAAGAGATGGGCTTTTGCTTTTCTTTTCTCAAGAAAAAAAAAACTAAGGAAAGAGAGATGGGGCTCCTATCTATCTCGTGGAAGATAGATAGGAGTTGAAACTTACAGCCTACCAAGATCCATCTCAATCCTATCTTCTTCTTTACCGCCTTCTTCCCTAACCCTCCCATTTGATAATGACCCATTTAAAAAATGTTGGATAAAAAATGTTGGTCCAACATTTTGGAAAAAGTTGGACCAACATTTTTTTCTAAAAGTTAAAGCAACATTTCTTCGGAAAAAAAATTTACACCAACATTATTTTGAAAAAGTTGAACCACATTTATTCGGAAAAAGTTGCGCCAACATTCTTTTTAAAAAAAGTTAAATCCAATATTTTTTGGAAAAAAAGTTACACCAACATTTTAAAAAAATTGATCCAACATTTTTTAATTGTTTCAACATTTTTAAAAAAATTATTGATTTTTTTTTCTCTCTGTCGGCTCCGGCGGCAAGCGAGCTTGCACGGGGCTGCATCGGCGTGGGGGCGGCGGGCCGCGACGGCAGCACGGGCCCCACGCAGAGGCGGCGCAAGTAGGGAAAGGAGGGGTGGGAGTTAGAGTTTGGATTTGATGCATCTAACGGATCTTATTTCTTCGCACAAATCTCAAACACTGGAAGACAATTCGGGAAGATGGATAGGATTGCAGAAGAGAGATGGGCTTCCCTAACAGAAAAATGGGCTTGGGCCAATTGGAGCCTCAGCCAGCTATCAGCTCTACTTTTGTGTAGGGCTTCGGCCGAAAAAGCGCGGCTGCAATCAGCCCAACATCATGTGCTGGGCTGTAGCGGATCAAGATCAACCACATTTTGATTTGCCCTGCAGTTCGTTTGGACACTAATGTACAATTGTACATGGAGCTGCTGCATCGTTCTTTTATTTTTGCGAGGTGGAGCAGCTTCATTCTTGTCTTCTGCCTAGCCGCTAGTCCGCTAACCCTGATCTCTTTACTACCAAAGCCCCTCTTAGCTTAGAACAACTTTGAAATAGTATCAGCACGTCTGAACTCCTACTAGAACACAGACACACAGTTAAACTACTCCGATGGTGATCCGCGTCCAAACATTTGTGCTCCCATCTCGGCTTCCATCCACTTGTTTACTCCGCGCGACTCGCATGGACCATGGGGATTCGATCCCCTCGCTTGACCAACCCGCCGCACGCTGCTTACCAAAACGCTTCCTCCAAACGCAAAGCCGTTAAATAATCCAAGGACAGCCCTGATCAGGTGGCGCGTTAGGTGTGTTTGGATGGAGGGATGGGATAGGTGACAGGGTCATCCTATTTTTACAGGTGTTTGGTTGGAAGGACGGTGGGACGAGGATGGCATCAAAGTGGAATATTCCTTGAAAAAAGTAGGAGGGGCCCGTCCCTCAAAATGGTCGGACCGATCTGTCCCTTGCGGACGACGCTAACGTCGTTTCGCGCAGTGGCATCTTGGGGCGGCGGCGGTGGAGCAAGGCCGGGGTGCCCGGGGAGCACGCCGAGACAGGCCAAGGCTGAGCGGCGGTGGAGCAAGTCGAGACCGAGTGGCGGCGGCGGAGCAGGCCAAGGCGGTGGTGGAGCAAGCGGCGGCGGAGCAAGGTGAGCAGTTTTTGAGCAGCTAACAGGGGTTCTGCAGTTTTTGAGTGAATGCCAATTGGATCCACAGTTAACGGCACGGAAACACCGTCCATCTCATCTCTCACCCATCCCTCCAACTAAACACTAAACCAGGGACGTTCTATGACCCCATCCCTCCAACCAAACATCAAATGGAATTATCTTATTTAAAAAGTAGGGATGACTCTCCTCCATCCAAACACGGCGACGTACGCATAGCAGCGCTCGATCGATACGTCACATAGGACCCTACGGCAACGGACTGCATCGGACCCACACGTCAGAGACCGCGAGACCACCGCTATCAGGGTAGACGTTGCTCTTGCAGGGAGCACCTGTCCCGTCTCCGTTTTTCCACCTTTTTTTTTGAAAAGTACTCCGTTTTTCCACTCTCCAGCAGAGCCGAGCCGAGCCCACCGGCAATGCCGAACGCGCACCATGGCACCACCACCACTACAACCTGGATCGCCTGAATACAAAATATGCCAAGGCGGTTTGACCATTCGACGCAAGGCTCCAAACACCCACTGAACCCGATCCCCTAGCTGTGATGATATGCGCGGTATCCTGTTTCGTCAAAAGGAACGTAACACACTCCCATTCCTTTGCTCGATACGCATTTCATTATTGGGTTCGGTGACAGGCCTCCTCGCCCTGCCGCTGCCTTTCAGGTTCCAGCGCGCCGAGTTCACACGCGCACGTCTCAAACATGGCAGGAAAAAAAAAACCAATGGGTTTGCGTCGAGTTGGTGCTCTATTGCATTAGCACCCCCCTTGGTGGAACCAAATTGCGGATAAGGACGCGTGGATTTTGTTTTGGAGGGGTTTTATTACCAAAATGATAGTGGTCACATCATCACACGACAAGTGCGTCGTTAGATTATGCAGCCGGATCAGAATAATAATGAAACTGAATTGAGGAACAAGCTAGGGACGGGAACAAAAACTGCCGTCCCGTGTCAGGAAAACAAAAGAGAAGTCCCCCACCTACATAATAACAAAAAGGTTTTCTTTTTAGACGCTGGTCCCTGCATGGTGAACTCCCACATTTGGCAGCCTACAAGAGATATCCAGACAGGGCTGAGGGCCGCCATTAATTCTCCCGGAGCTCCAAGGACGATGGAGGAGCCGGGAGAACGTATGGCCGGACCGCCGTACCTTCTTCGGCATCGCCGGTTGATGGACATAGCGCCGGCAAGCCCAAGCGACTCAGGTACTACATGTGCATCCAGGAGTTCTTCCTTGTTGCAGATATGTCAGTGTTGTCCAGTTCAGGCTGGAATTGGGGCGATTGAGTTGTTGATTGTGTTCTTGCTGCTGTTCCGGCCAGGGCATTCCGGCTCCAAGGGGATGACCATCATGGTGTCGATCCTGGTGGTGGTCATCATCTGCACTCTCTTCTACTGCGTCTACTGCTGGAGATGGAGGAAGCGCAACGGTGAGCTTCAGCCAGTAGTTCATGCCGCGCCGCACTTGTTGCATTTGTTCTTGTACAGCTGTACCAGTTGTTGTCATGTTAGTTATGACGAGATCATCTCATGGTCCTTGCAGCTGTCAGGAGAGCTCAGATAGAGAGCCTGCGGCCGCTGTCCAACTCAGACTTGCCCCTCATGGACCTCACCTCCATCCATGAGGCCACCAACAGCTTCTCCAAGGAGAACAAGCTCGGCGAAGGCGGCTTCGGGCCCGTTTATCGGGTAACTAACTTAGAACACTGTCAAATTTGCTGATTTTGTTGCAGTAAAACTCTTCTTTGTGCTATGAGATTAATTGCATGGGGGCTGATTCAACTTGGTTTCCTCGTTCAGGGCGTGCTGAGCGGTGGCGCGGAGATCGCAGTGAAGCGGCTGTCGGCGAGGTCCCGGCAGGGCGCGGCGGAGTTCCGGAACGAGGTGGAGCTTATCGCCAAGCTTCAGCACCGGAACCTGGTCCGGCTGCTGGGCTGCTGCGTCGAGAGGGAGGAGAAGATGCTCATCTACGAGTACCTCCCCAACCGAAGCCTCGACGCCTTCCTCTTCGGTCAGTCACACTCTGGGATGTTTCTTTCCGCCAATTCCTCCGTGAATTCCTCGTGCTAGATTAGTCGTGGAGCACTAATGTGGATGAGATTGGTTTGGTTGGTATGGTAGAATATACGGAGTACAGACTGTCAGATTTGGTCGATGGCTGGTTTGAAACTGATACGCGTGCCCATGGGAGGTGCACATGGTTACACCAAGTTTTCAGCTCTTGGGCTCTGAACTCTGCGTAGTTTACTGTTTTTGAGTCCAATTAGGTTTACTCACGCTACTAGATCGACCGCGAAATAGGTCAATGGGGAGCTTTGTGCTAGCATGAAAAATCGTGTTGCGTCATGCGTGTAGCAGAATTTCTAAATGGTTGGTGGTGTTAATCGATCTAGCAGGTCTTCATTGGTCCAATTTAAGAATTCTGGAACTGAAACTGTGAAGGGATGATGGATTAACTTGAGCCAAATTTGTGCGTGTTCAGATACCAGAAAGAGTGGGCAGCTGGACTGGAAGATGAGGCAGAGCATCATCCTGGGGATCGCTCGCGGAATGCTGTACCTCCACGAGGACTCGTGCCTCAAGGTCATCCACAGGGACCTCAAGGCCAGCAACGTGCTCCTCGACAACAAGATGAACCCCAAGATCTCTGACTTCGGCATGGCCAAGATCTTCGAGGAGGAGAGCAACGAGGTGAACACCGGGCGCGTGGTCGGCACATAGTAAGTGTGATGTGAATATGTGATGCAACGCAGCAATCAGCACGATTTCTCGTGACTCGTCAACTCTGCCGGATCGAGCTGACCTGAAGTTTTGCAAAAATGCAGTGGGTACATGGCTCCTGAATACGCGATGGAGGGCGTTTTCTCGGTGAAGTCGGACGTGTTCAGCTTCGGTGTCCTGGTGCTGGAGATCCTCAGCGGGCAGCGGAACGGCTCGATGTACCTTCAGGAGCACCAGCACACCCTTATCCAAGACGTAAAATCCTTTCCCCAAATCCATCCGTTCTCTCGAATCAATGGCAAAACTCTGTTCGTTTCGATCCTGAACAGGGCAATTTTTTTCTCTGAACTTGTTACGACAGGCCTGGAAGCTGTGGAACGAGGACAGGGCGGCGGACTTCATGGACGCGTCGCTGGCGGGGTCGTACTCAAGGGACGAGGCGTGGCGGTGCTTCCACGTCGGGCTGCTGTGCGTCCAGGAGAACCCGGAGCTCCGGCCCACCATGTCCAACGTGGTGCTCATGCTCATCAGCGACCAGACGCAGATGCCGGCGCCGGCGCAGCCGCCGCTGTTCGCGAGGTTCAAGAAGGTGTCCGTGTCCGAGTTCTCGCTCGCCATGAAGACCGACACGACCAAGACGCAGTCCGTCAATGAAGTGTCCATCTCCATGATCGAGCCACGATGACGAGCTTAATCGCCTTGTCTCTCTGTCTTTTTTTTTTCCCTTGGAGTTTTGATGAGTTTTAAAGGTGAAAGTTGAGATGCACGCACACATAGCAGGACGATGAAGAGGTTGAGAAACCAGCAGCCTCGGTTTAAAAATCCTTGGGGGAAGGCAAGATTGTTTCATTCTTTGAGCAATGGCAACGAAGCCTCTTGTATATACTACTCCCTCTGTTCCAAATTATAGGTCGCTTTAAGTTTTTTAGATTTATAGATATTATTATGCACCTAGACATATGGTATATCTAAGTGCATAACAAAATCTATGAATTTAAAAAAATCAAAATAATTTATAATTTGGAACGGATGGAGTACTGTGTGTGGGCTTGAGAAAATATCTGGCGAGCTGTACTGGCACAGAAAAGCATCCATCCTTTATTCCAGGGAAATCGTGGAACCATCACATATTCAGACAGAAAATGCTTTGAATTTACAAAGAGAAGGGTCCCATCCCTTGGTAAATTAAGGGTGAACACTGCAGAGCTTACACATATCCTTTCACTTGTAGTGGCACGGTGGCACCATTGATTGATGCGTCCAACTAAAAAAGGATAACAAGAAAAGGAAGTGACGGGTGCCGACTTGGCCTTGTTTTCTCACATCGTCAAAGAAAAATCCGCAAGCATCCAAGCACGCGCACCATCAGAGATTCAGAGGATACAAGTAGCACCCCCATTGCTGAGAATAATTCCTTGTTGAGCTACCCTCACGCCTAACGACCTCATGACGCCACCGCCCGCGACCAACGCTCACCTACTCCAACTAGCCGCCCGTCCACACACGCGCCCTGCGCAGTGTAAAAAGCGCAGATTAAAAAAAAAAACTTTGTTGCCGGTTCAGGCGGCTGCGGCGTCCTCGTCGGCATCTCCTCGGCGCATGCGGCCGACGGCGCCCCGAGTCATCACCGGCGCCATCATCTGCTCGTGCTGGATCCGGCGACCTGTGTGTGAGATCGTTCGGAGTTCGACATATGTCGAGGCCGTGGAAGCTTCTTCTCAGGCGTACGTCACGCTGATTGTCCGGCCGGGACGGAAAGGGACCTCGCATGTTCTCTTCGCCGCGCGCCTTAACTGCGTTTCGCCTTCGTAGCAATACAGTTCATTAGGAACAGGAAGCAGTTCGATCCCACCTGAATTCTGCAGATATCTCGGCGCTCCAAACGGGGCCTAAAACTCGGCGACTTTTTGGATCAAATCGATCGGGATGCGGATCCAGGCCAGGCCGGGCACGCGCGACGTTTAGCGAGGGGCACGAGCGGGGACACGGAGGCATGCAAAAGCGGAGGAACGATGTGAACGTCAAAAGGACAGTTTGGCCGCCCGTGCACCTACCCGGTTCGCCCGTCGTTCTGCTGCGCGATCGCGATCGATGGACAGAAAGATTATATGCTCGCGCGCGCGCGCGCGCGCCCTCGCCAATCACACGCCCTCTTCTTTTATCTCCCTGCTATGCTCTGCTTGGCTGCTTGCCTTGTTGAGTGTGGCGTGGCGTGGCGGAGCGGCCACATGATTGCCGGTTGAAATCCAGCCCGGGTTGGCCGCCGATGAGTGCCGCAATTGACGGCCACCGCTAGTCTACTACTCTACTGACTTTACCCGGGGCAACGGAGCCGGAGGTCGGAGCACAGTGTTTCGGTTTCCTCTCGTGTCCCTTTCCAGGAGCAGGGGGAAGGAAAGCGCACGCACTCGGTTCGTGCGACGCGAAGCAACGAGATCGCGCCACGGATACAAATATACAATGCCAGAGACAGAGTTCTGATTTGCTCCTCTCTCTCTATTGTTTAGACAAAGAGTTTAGTCTATTTCTTCAGCTGGCAATCCTCGAAGGCCTTCTGCAGCTCTTCTGTGTTTGCAGCCGAGGAACACACGATCTTATTGATGCGCATCTCATTTAGCTCCCAGATTTTTCCAGATCTCTGGAAAAAAACGTCATGAACTATAGCGAACTGAGCGTAAACTGGCAAGGTTCATTGTGGGATCTTGCTCGTCAGGATTTGAATCCTCGACTCAATGCTCGTATTTTTCTAGATTTATTTTAAAATTTAACCAGCGCTATTTTTTAGTCGGAGGTGACGTGTCCGTCAACAGCGAGGTACTAATGGTGACTTCGACAATCTTGAGGATTTGCTAGCTCAATCTTTCAAAGGTGCTCATAGTGGCAGGGTTATATGCGTGTATTCGTAAGGGTAAGTGTGCGTGCGTTTATGTGAGCGTTGTATTGTGTGATACGGAAAAAAATGAGTTATACTAGCTGTACATGCAAAAAAAAAACACGTAAGAAATTGAGGAGCATAAAAGCACAGCAGTGCCAGAGGCCCGGAGCCCTGAATCTTACCGTATCGAAAGAACCAGTAGTTTCTGGCCCAGCTAGATTGATAACAACCTGATGGACCCAACCATCTTTTATGGCAGGCCCATCCGGTTACGCACCCACCAATGATGGACCCAAACCATCTTTTATGGGTTGGGCTTCCAGTTGGCTTTTGGCCTTCATAAAGTTCTCTCAGCACATCCATCCAAGTTGTTTTTTTAGTGTCACCTGACCCCGGTTCCTTGAAATTCAGATTGAGTTCGTCACATGCTCCCAGTTCCAACTTAGTCTTGCTGCGGGTCTTATTGCAGTTTTGTGTTCAGGTTCGCTTGGGTCTCCCGCGATCTTGTCTGGATGGACAAGATAAAAAAGGAAAGAAACAAGAAGGCAGCAGCACCGTCCCTGTCCTTTTTAATAAGTGAGGAAGATGACACATGAGCCGGCATGTCGCTGCTTGCTGGCTGGAGCGGATAGCCGTGGCATGGAAGGAACAGCATGAAGTAGCCGTGAGTCGTTTGACGGAAGCAAGTCGAAGGAATCTGCAGAAAGAAAAATGGAGGAGGGCAACAACCAACAAAAACATTCCGTGCGGCCTCGTCTCGTTCCCGTCTCGCTTGAAGCGCCTGCGCCTGCGCCCGTGACCGACAGCCGCCGCAGGCGTCCACGCGCAAAAAATTAAGCCGGTGGCGACGTGGCTTGTGCGGCTTTTAAAGACGGACCCGCCCCGGCGCACCGCCTTGCCTGCTCACGCCCGCGGCTGCCGGCCGGTCTCACCGCTCCCGTCTCACGCCGTCACGCCATCACGCGCGCCGGGTGAGAAAGGATAGCTGATTTGCTGAAGACACGCGAGAGCGCACGCAAGCGTGCTTCCCGTTCCAGAAGGCAAAATAGCCACCTTCATCCCGCAACTATGGGTCAAAGCTCAATTTCATCCCTGAACTACTAAAGTGGCCGTCTCAGGCCTCAAACTTTTCTTTTGGGTTCAATCTTGTCTCTCGTCCTACGTGGCACTCCACGCTGTCATGCCACGTTAGCTCCAACACTACAACTGTCGCCGATTGGTGCATGTCGCGTCTGGTGGCGGAGGTGTTGGACTGGGGTGGGGTGGGGCGGAGGGATGCATCTATGCCATTCTTAGCCACCGCAGCTCCACACGGCAGCAAGAAGCATGGCGTGTTGGCCCTGCTCTGGTGCTTGGCGCTAATGATTTGAAGAAGAAAAACAATTATTGCTTTGATTTAGAAAAGGCAGCGAGGAGCAGATTTCATTGCTCGTGCTTGGAATTTGAAGACGGGGTGCAGGGAGAAGTTTGATCAAGAGAAGGCATGATCTTCCTGTTTTTGTGGCTGGAGTGTTGGTGTCGAGGGTGTGCTTCGGTCCAAGACTATTTTGATATTGTTTTCCCGCAGCGTGGTGATTTGATGCTGCTGCTTTAATAGTATCCTGTCTAGTAGTTCCGGTGCATTGGTCATCGGTGTCAAAAAAAAACTATTTAGGCTCTGTTTAGTTCCCCAAATCCCAACTTTGACACTATTCAAAAAGAAGATTCCCCATCACATCAAACTTGCGGTACATGCATGGAGTACTGAATGTCGACAAAATAAAAAACTAATTGCACGTTTTGTTGTACTTTGCGAGACGAATCTTTTGAGCCTAATTAGTCAATATTTGGACAATAATTCATAAATACAAACGAAACGCTACAGTATTGCTACAGTAATTTTGGTTGTTCAAAGTTGGGCAAGATCTTACTATTTTGTGTAGTAGCTCATAGCCTCGGACTGCTGCTTTGAATGGTCGCCAGTCCACGAGGGAGGGGGGAGATAGCGAGTCATGCTGCAGCTGACGTGGTCGAACAGCGTGGCTTGCCACCCGCCGGTCACGCTGTGCTTGACGGTATCCGCCGCAGGCTCGGGCCGCTCGGCGTGTCGCTTTCGCCGCGTGGTTCCGCCGCGGCGGCAGCGGGGCTCGCTGCAGGTTTTGCTCGGATGCGCGCAGTCGCGCACCGCGCCGGCTCCTTTTGCTCGCGGCATCTTGCTGATTCCACGCCCCGCCCGTGTGCTTCCGACCTCCCGTCGCTTGCTGCCATCTTGGGCGCCGCGTTCTGTTCTCCGAGTCAGGGTTGCCTTGTTTCTTCCTGTCGCTCCATTCGCTTCGACCTTTTTCACCGTCCTTGGCGGACGTCATCTTTACATACGTGGTGAATACGCTTTGCTCGCAGAACACTACCAAACGAGAAGACGATGGATGCCATGATTAGTACAAGTGCGGGTGTTGCTTAAAGTAGTGAGAGGAAGCAAGCGGCGTGCATTATCACCGGATGAGAGGTGTTCTAGTCCCCACTTTTTTGTCAGCTTAGGTATTTAGGCGCGTATGATGGCGTACTTCTAGCTTTCCGCTTTGCATAGTTTACGTAGATACTGACATATTTCCTCTGTCTTAAATTGTAGATCATTTTAACTTTTTTAAATTTATAGATATTCTTATACACCCAGATATATACTATATCTAGATACATAATAATATATATGAACTAAAAAAATAATGTACAATTTAGAACGGATGAGTATTGTGCACGGACTGAAACACAGGCACGCGTGGCTGCACCCTCTTTTTTCTATACTATCCACAACCATATCCTGTCCTGTATTTTAGTCTGTCCCATAATAATATCCGTGTCCTTCCAGCGGTCCAGGGTCCTTCCTCCAGGCTGGTTGAAGAACTCACCTGTACAAGGCGAGTAGCTGCGATCTGCTAACAAAACAATCACAAAAAATGGCCTAAGATCCTCGTAAATGAGAGAGACGTATGGGCTGCAGTTGCAGACTGCCAGTGCGACGCTAAAGAACAACGTCAACAATTTTAGAGTACGCGTATGATTTTGTATGTAAGAAAAATCACCAGACGCAAATCCTCAAAAAACATTAAAAAACTGAAAGCTGGAACGGGCTTTTGCAAAAGGCTGCAGCTGGTTTGCCGTCCGGGAGGCCGTTATAAGGACCATGCTACCACCATGTCATCATGCCCTTCTCTTCTCTGGCTCAGAAACAACCGCAAAGCGCACAGCATCCTCTCATCATACCCTCCATATAGACCTTCCTGTCTCTGATCACTGGTCACTCTCTCGCTCGGCCTCCGCCAGTCCGCCACCCTCTCAAACCAACCCGACCCACGCGCGTGCACCGGCGCACGCGCGCGCGCGCCACGAGCGCGACGATGCCTCCCCTCCACCGCGGCGCGCGCACCATCCTGCTCCTCCTCCACTACGTGGCCGCCTCCCACCTCCTGCCGTGCGCGCCGGCGACCCACCGCGCCGCCGCGGCACGGTTGCCGGACCCGGCGCCGCTCGACCCGGCGCTGATCTTCCCCTCGGCGACGCCCGTGCAGCCCGCCGCCGCCATTGCCGGGGGCACGATCCCGGCGTTCCCGGAGCAGTCGGACTCCCTGGCGGGGTCCTCGGCCACGTGCCCGCTCGCCCCGTCCCCGGCGCTCATCCCGGCCGTGCGGTCCTCCTGCGACGCCGACGACGGCAAGCTCCCGCCGAGGCTGCGCTGCTGCCCCGCGCTGGCCGCGTGGCTTTTCGCCGCCTACGCGCCCACCGCACTGTCGCAGCGCCCGCCCGCGAGGTCGACCCCGGCCGCGGCCGCCGTGGACATGCCGCTGCCGCCGGACGACTCCGAGGCGTGCGCCGGCGCCGCCGACCGCGCGCTGCGTGCGGGGGGCGCGTCGCTCCCGCGCCCACCGGGCGGGAACGGGACGTGCGACGTGGCGTTCTGCTACTGTGGGGTGAGGCTGAGGCGGCTGGCGTGCGGACCCGCGCCGGCGGACGGCGGGCTGTGGGCCCCGGCGGACGAGGTGGCGAGGAGGCTGGAGAAGGACTGCGCGCAGGCGGGGACGCCCGGCTGCTCCAAATGCCTTCGTGCTCTTGCCACGGTGAGATCGAATAGCTGACCTGAATGCATGATCACCCGAAACCTGATTGCCTGAAAGCCTTCTTGCATGAACATTTTACCATTCCCGTAACCTAGGAGTAGTTGTGCACAGAACGAAACACGGAACAGGTATTTCTGTTTCAATCTGGTCACTACTCATTAAATGATGCATTCACTTCCATTTCGAGTTCAGAAGGACAGTCAGCGTCCATGGAAGGATTTTTCATCTCCATGATCTAGCAAGACGATGCCGTAGGACTTAGCAGTAGGTAGGGCCGTAGGGCACACCACCTTGATAGCCAAGCTTCATTGATCACACTGAGACTGAGCGCCTGAAAGACACAACCAAACTGCGCATTGGCCATATTCTATTGCCTGCCTGACATGCTTTCGAGGCGACATGGCGTCGAACGCAAGTCTTGGACGGATCGAGACTGCACCCACGGGGCTACAGTAGCCAGTGTCCCGGCGCACAGGCTCGGCATTGCCTATATCTAGTTGTTAGCATGATTGGGGTGTGACTGCGTGAATGAGTGATGAGTGGCCAGGAATCATGAGATCTGAAATATTGGCCTGTTGGGTAGGGCCTGGAGAATGATTTGCTGGAACATGCCTCCACTCCCTCTCTGCTGCCCACTTTGATTGCCTGATGCATTTGGCCCCAGAGATGAACTCCGAACCTCCTTTCTTCCCTGAAAAGTCTCGGTGTCATTCCAAGAATCATTTGCTTTGTGGACAGATATGATCATTCCGGTCGTTCTATACTTCTAACAACTAAGAGCTCGGCTCGCTTTGCTTTATCAACAACCGAGCCATATGCATGCATGGCCACAAGTTAGGCTTGGTTCTCGAGACATGTCGCGGTAAGCACATGAAAGATTGGTACTTAGTGTCCTGCTACTTCCAGAGGTGTCTGCGTCGCAATATGTTCGGCACGTATGAATCCATGTGTGCCAACAGTAGCGGGCTTGTACTAAAATGCCGTCTGCTAACGGAAGGTAAATTTCAAGTTTTACCGCCTTTGTTCCTGTACGTTGTGGATTAACATCGTTCTGTACTACATCGTGCCAAAACTTTTTTTACCGTGACAGAGTCCCTGTGGATTAATCACGTCTGATGCAAGTCTGGACATTGCAGATAAAGCCCAATACTCCCGGTGGTGGCACGGAGGCAGTGAAGGGGAAGAGCCAGGCCGCCGGCCCCGGCCGGTCGAGCGAGAGCGACGACCGGGACTGCGAGCTTATGGGGCTCATGTGGCTGCTGCAGCGCAACGCCACGCGCTACGGCGCGGCGGCCACGGCCGTGATCCAGGCCCTGATGGCCGTCGACGAGGCGTCCGCCGCGGGTGTCGCGGTGGCGGCGGCCGACGCGGGCCCGGCCGCGGCGTGCTCGCTCCCCGTGGACGACATGCCCCTCCCCGCCGAGTACGCGCAGCTCAACGGGGCCGCCAGCGGCACGTCTGGCGCCTGCTGCTTCCACCTGGTTCTGCTGCTTGCCGTTCTGATGAGCTTCCGTGTTGTCTCCTCGCTGTAGCACTGGCTTATTGATGAATTTAATTTTGGCATATGGTTCGTTCATTGAGTTCGCGTTGCTCCCTGTTAATTCCATGCATATATCGTCGTGGCCAGCTGAGGACTGGAGCTATCTGACCTCTTGGCAGTTGGCGCATACGTACCTGAAAAGAGCATCGGCATCGGTATACGTAGGGAGGAGAGACAACTTATCGCACACTCACAAGCTGATATGGAATAATTTATCTAGTGGAGAAACTCACCGATTAAAGAAAAAAATACGATCATATTAGGGTGATCATGCATCATATGTATAGATTTTTATAGAAGCATCTAGCCAACCATGGTTAATCTCCGCCTCGTTCACACTTTTTTCGTCCATGGCTGCATCACTGCATGCATATGGAGACATCTACACGTGAGATATTGTCGAGCATTCTGGTCTATTTCGTTTTTTTAGATAGTGGATTTTGGTCTGTTTCATTAACCAACTCATCATCACCGAAGCGAGGCTGAGGCTATACCATGAATGGTTTGGTGGACTCTTTCTTTTTTTCCTTTTTTTTCTTTTTTTTTTTTGCGAGGAAGGTTGGTGGACTCTTGTTGGTAAGAAAGGTTCATCCATCGAATACCAACGTCAATGGTAGAAAGGTCCTGAGGCGAAAAATTGCATGTTAAACTATCCTTGCATACAATTTTTAAGCACCGTACCTGAGGCTCGCAGTTCCAAAAAGGAATAAACTCGGAGATTTATGTGCTCGTCTGCTACAGGAATCCTATGCATCGGGTTCCGTATTTGGATTTCCACACTAGAAACTATTTGAAATTTGTGCGGGAGAAGAGATTGGCAACCGGAGATTCAAGCATGCAGAACAACAACGCAACTAGAGTTTTAGATGAAAATGTTGAAATCGTTTTATTTAAAAATGTTGAGTTGGGTTTTAAAAAAGATATTAAACCAGCGTGTGTATAATGTTGGAACAAATTTCGAAAATGTTGAATTAGGCTGTGGCACGGTGCAAAATGTTGAATTAGGTTTTGTAAAATGTTGAAATTAAAAAAATACTGAATTAGTCTATTTCGAACTACTGCCAAACTGTTGAAACAAGTATTGTTAAATATAGAATTTCTTATTGTTATTATAGTTGTATATTGTGTACAATAGTCAATAATATACCAATGAAAACGGTCAGAAAAAATGAAGGAACAAGCCTGACTAGTGAGTAGTGACCATGATGATGCGTTTAGGGAAATCGGCACCACTAGATTTTTTTTTTGAGAGGAATCGGCACCACTAGATGGTCAGGCCAATGGGCTGCACCAAACTGCGCTGTTTGTTGATTGCTCGGCTCGATCAGCCCAGAACGCGTTGGACTGTCATGGGCCTCTCGTCTCAATCTGGCCCACATCTGAATGGGTGGTCAGTTCCCGTTTCATCCCTTCCCCACTGCACTCGGCCGCCATTGCTGCCTCGAGAGTGTTCGCCGGCTCCTCCCCTACGCAAAGGCGAAGCAGACGGCGGTGCAGGCTCCTCGCTCCGCTCCGCGCCACCTCCCTTTGCTCCTCGCTGGTTTCCTCCGCCGTGCGTGCCGTGGAGACCCATCCGGCGCTGTCTCTGGACGGCTCGGAAGTCGTGCGGGCGCTGTCTCGTGCGTCTCCACATCCTTCGCGCTGTGGAAATTTAATGGTATTCGTGTTCACGCTTGACGAGTTGGGCGCCGCGGCGAATTGGGAAGGGTCTCTCCTGGGTCCAACTCCATGATCGCTTCCTCCTCCTTGCAGTCCTGGCTTAAGGTATTCTGCTTTATCTCCCCTGTTATGTTAACTCTAATAAACCCTAAACCCATCATACCTTAAATCTAGTCGGTTTCCATCAGTGTGGCAGCGATAATAATCTAGCGAGGGTAATCTCATTGGAGTGTCGGAGGGGGCGCTCTAAAAGGTTTGGTTCCAAAATGAGGTACTGTTTTGTCCAAAATTTCGGACTTCCCACTACTTTTCTGCAAAATTGTGCCTGAAACTTGACTTGTCAGTATAAATTATTCACGAGGATACCTGCTGAGTCTCTTGGGATGCAGATTTAGGAATGCTCTCGGTTATAGGCTCTTTCAGTGGTGTTCACGTGAGAATCACACATCTGTTCGGAAGCTGTTGGAGGTAGATGGCACGTCGGAGAGATCAAAGCTCCTTAAGAAAGTACATGGCTCACTAGCAATTTATTGTTGTGTTAATTTTAACCTTCTGTTTTGCAATTCATCATTGATATGTTTCATTTGTCTACTCATCTGTTCCCACATCTTCTATACTAGCTGTCTTCTGATCCTTTTATTTATCTTTAGCTGGAAATGCTTGGAGATGTTAGCTGCATATATCAGACCTACAACTAAGAACAAGAGAGAAACAAGTTCTTTGTTTGCCATGTCTATATGTTTTGTTATAGGCGTTGTTGTTTGGTTTTAGGCCCTACTTAATTGTTTTGATTTTACAGATTGTGCATTTTCCTGTTTGTTTCTACTTTTTTACTAGAGGTTTTGGCATGTTGCACCCTATAAGAGTTGTAAAATTTTAAAGCACACTCCAAGGATCAACTCCAGCTACTAAGTACTAACCACTGTTATTGCTTTAAGATTTGCCCAACTCCCATTTCAGGCGTGAAGCATAAAGCACTTAACAAACTATTACTGTTCATCTTCACTTTCTGCAAATAGAGAGCTTACTCTGAAATATATTGCAGGTGTCTGTTTTGATGGGTTACATTAATGCACAAGATTTAGTTGAGCAACAAAGAGCCCGCCGAGAATCTGCTACTGAGTTGATCGGTGTCTTCAAAGAAATTGACTTCCCAGAAATTTCTGCAAAGTTTCCTTGCATAAAAATTGGTGACGCATCACCTATTGAACTATATGAGGATTCTACTAACATGAAGTGCAAAGAAACTGTGCTTTCTGAAAACCTTGCAAATTTCATCCGAGACTCAGGTGGAAATTTGGAGACGGTTTATGAACTTCCTAATGAATGTCATCCATTGAGTCAAACGTCCACAACTGCAGATGATATTTCAATTAGTGAAGAGAACTCTCTCATGGCACAACATATTTCTCAGGAACCAGCAGTTGATAAGGAAACTTGTCCTGAGACATTGTCTGATGCTATAACATCTGACAATAGCATACTGGATAAAAGTATCAGGTGTTTGCTTGGAACAACTAGTAGGCAGTATCGCCAACTAGAGGACGGCGGTTTCCATACGGTATAAGCAATGCAGTCACTAAATTTGTATTTTCCTTTTGATTTGGTAAAATCATAAAATTCTTCACATCAATTGTCTCTTTTATAGGTCCGCAAATTATTGCAGCATTTTCCTCGGACTTATGCAGATCTGCAAAATCCTCAAGGTCCCATAGAAGATGGGCAGTACATTATGTTATTTGGTACTGTTATATCTTCCAGGTAATTAAATATCACACATATGAGGTTTAGAGCCATACATATCATGCAAGAGGTGAATAAAGTTAAGAGAAAAGGAATGAACAGTTTAATCCATAAAATCAGTTGGGCTCTTTAATCCATATGAACAGGTAATCAGTATAACAGAAACTTGAATGACGATCTAAAGTTGGTATATTTGTACAAAGTCTGTCAAATAGTCTGGAACAGGTTTATATTATGAACTGGATCATATGGAAAAGGAAGAAGCTTTTATGAAAAATGTTTGGAATCTTTTGATGACTTATCTAGTTACATGAAGTTTCAATGGACTGTTTCCTCCAGGATTATTTGGGTATGGGCTTGTCAAGACAGTTAAATATTAGTTTAGTCAGTGTTGCTGCCAACTCCTGCACTTCATACTCATTGAAGTTGGTCACGATTCTCATATCACGGCTTAATTTCCTCAGCAACATTTAGTTCACTCGACTGCCTTGAGATGGCAGCGGTTTTATGCTATAGCACATTTTTCAGAAATACCCCATGACGTTGTTCTTGCTCAGCTAGTGTTGTTTAGTCTATTACAGCACATTTTTTTGAAGGGGTTAAAACAATGAATTATAAAGGATTTGCTTTGTTCAGCAAGCAAATTCATGTTTGTGGGCGTGCGTTGGATCGGGCAGATAAGAATAAGACGATAGCTATTCTTTTAAAGAAGAATTAATTCTCAAGTCTTGTTGGTTTCTGAGTAAAATGTAGAAAGCACTGAAAGAGCCCAACTGATTTTTAAGTATGCACCCAAAAAATGAATTATAATATCATCTTTAATGGATATTCTGAAATTCCGTATTCCCTGTGTTGACAAATCTTAAGATAGCTACCTTTATATACTAATCATATTGGTTGCAAAGATCTCTATTGTGACCATCACTTTCTGGAGGAAGCAGTACATAATTGTTGATATTTTTACTATGCTTTCTTGTAAATACTGTGTGACTTTGTGTTCTCAGGGGAATCAAGGTCAAGTCCACTCTAGGTTTTCTTGAGGTGGTGGTTGGTTGTTCCATAGTTGACACTGAATTAAGCTCTTCAGTTAAGAATAGTCACACCGGGGCAGAGCAGAAGACAATTCATTTGCACCTCAAGAAATTTTTCAGTGGCACACGTTTCTCTTCTCAATATTTTCTTAACTGTATGTCAGCAAAACACAAAGAAGGGGATCTTGTTTATGTCAGTGGTAAGGTTGGTGAATTGAAATCTTGTTACCCGTTGCATGCTACTTGTTCCACTTTCTGGTGTTTCTCCCTAATCATGAAGCATGCCTGCAGGATGGTCTTTTTGTTCTTTCTTTCTTTCTTTCTGATATTGTTTGGTAATGCCACGATGCAAAGCGATATGTAACCTTAAAAACTCATTTGTTCTTTGTCCAACTGCACTTGTAAGGATTGCCATAATGCAGCTTTATTGTGCAATATTGTCTCTTGTAAAGAACTAGTTCTTTTGAACCCTTGGGGAATAATAGCTAGGTTTAACAGCATATGTAGATGAATGAATAAGTGAATAACCTACTGATTCTGTCTGTGCAGATAAAAAAGGCACTTTCTAATGGCCATTATGAGTTGAAGGAATACACTATTGATGGTCTTGAAGGAGAGGGGGAACAAAGCAGTATGCTTGATAGGAAACCACACCCTATATACCCATCAAAAGCTGGATTAAAACCAAGTCTGCTGGGCCTCTCTATCTCTAGGTCAGTGCATGCTGTGTGCATGTGTGTGTGTTTCGAATGTAGAGGGCCTGAAGGGATTTTCCTTTTAAGTAGACCATAATTTTGATGCTATTATGCTCATCATCAAATTTAAGCTGAAACCTGCAAATATGACTAAGCAAAAATTTGAAATCTACTGAAATGGAAAAAGGAAAATGCTGAGGTGGATTGATGGTTTTGTCCGTGATAAATTGCTTCTCGATTAAATTTAAAAGGAAGAAGTCTATTTTATCCCCTCAGCTTCTGCACAAGTCTAGTAAATATCAAAGCGCCCCAGGTTTACTCTATGTCAGCATTTTTATGGGATGACTGCTAACTGTAAGAAGTTAACCACTTCTACCTGCTTCGTAATGTATTTACATACACATTATTATGTTCCATCAAGTTATTTAATAAATTGCAATTGCGCACAGGGCCTTGAAGATGCTGAACCCAGATGTCGATCCTATGCCTCCCGATGTTCTCACTGAATTTAACTTGCCTAATCTCTTTGACGTAAGTTGCACCATGACTTTCTTATAATTGTTCTTCTTGCACCAGTTGTTGGAACCTTTTCACATTGAACTACAGTATGAACCTAGATACCAAATGTTGCTCCTCATTGTCTTTGGATTTCTATGTGTTAACCAATTTGCATGCTGATCTCTTCAAGTGAATGTACATCAACTATATATTAAATAATAAAAGACACGTTCCTTCTCTAAAACTCTAGTTTTTTATCATTTAGTAAAGGAATGTTCATCAACTAGATACAACCTTTTTTGAATTCACTATGTGTTGGGTTTCATTTCGTCTCTAGCTTACTCCAACGTGCCTGCTCCTGCTGCTATTGTAAAATGCTGTATAAGAATGAACTACTGGATTCTGAGCAATAACTTATTCAGCTGTAGTTTACCAGTTTGAACTTCCACTATAATCGCTCCTGTGCAAATATACTGTTGTCAGAATTCATGCAGTCAAACTATTTTAAACTTTACAAATGGTGTATTATGCGAATTTATTAATTGGATTCAGGCAGTCAAACTATTTTTTTAAGAAGTCTTTTAAATTAGATTTGACCTTAACTTTCTCTCACAATATAATGTCAATTGCTACGAAATCAACATCATCTTTATTTTTTTTGAATTAGAATATATTATGCAACTTTTGTACACTAAACATGTATATAATTCGATTGGTCAAAAGTTATCAGTTTGATTTTTCAAATCAAAATTCACCTTACGTTGATGGATGGATGGAGTATATTGCAATAGAGATTGATGGTAAAAGTTATTTTCTGTGAACTGTGTAAATGACATCTTTTTTAGGGCAGCCAAAAGGCATCACATTTTTTCAGACTAGTGTGAGTATTGTATGTCTTGTCATGTTTCTGTTTTGCTAAATAATGTCTTCAATAACATTTTTATTAATTTTAGGCTTACATGGGAATTCACAAACCTAAGGATCGAGATGAAGCTGATTTTGCTCGAAGAAGGCTTATATTTGATGATTTCTTTTACCTCCAGGTATCATTGTTGCTTTCAGGCCATTTGCTTCATAAGAAGTGTGAAAAGTATATTAAAGGTTTTAATCCAAATCATTGTGGCCTTTGTGCAAGAGCTCATTGTATATGTGTAGGAATTTCAGTCCTATTATATTTGCTACTATCTTTGCAACTTGCTTGTCATGTTTGGTTGGTTATGTTGATTTGATAAACCATGGATATCGATGCCTTTTCTAGATTGTAATCTTCAGCAAATGCCATGTCCACATTTTTTTGCGCTCATAATTTTTTTTAACTGTGCAAATAAAAATGTGCCACTCACAACAACGTTTGCTATTATTTCAGTTGGGAAGACTATTTCAAATGCTTGAAGCAGTTGGTACACGGGTTGAGAAGGAGGAATTGTTATATAAGTGTAAAAATCATGAGCTAAATACTGTTGGTGTAGATGATTGGTCTCCTCTTACAAAGAAATTGTTGAAGGCTCTTCCTTACTCACTTACTCCTAGTCAATTGAATGCTGTTAAAGAGATTATATGGGATCTCAGGAGACCAGTTCCCATGAACAGACTCTTGCAGGTAAGTATAGTTTTGTTAACCAAACATTTCACTCTTGTTTCTAGACCTGTTCATCAGTGTAGATGTTCTATTCGTACTCAACTAAATTGTGGCCATCATATCACTTGTATATTTCTTGTTTCAGTCTTGTTTGTTTTAAAGAATTTGGTTGGAGTTGTTTGGTAGAAATGTTTGAAATGCTTTCCAAACATGCACCACCTTATCTTATGATTCCAAAAACAGTAGTATGATAAATACCATATCTTTCTGTTGAACGTTCTACATCTGATATCCCGTCCCTTTTTTATTTGGTGCTCTAGGAGTTAAAGTTGTTCTCATTTAGGTTATGTTATAATAGTTCTATGAGCACTTTCCTACCTAAGTTGCCGCTACGTCATTTTTGCTCTACATTTTACAGAATGTAGTTCCTTTGTTCACTGTTCACAATGGGCACATAACTTTTGTGGGGTGGTGTTATGTTGTGTTTTTTGCTTAATAAAGATTGGGGAACCATTACAAAAATGTCTTTATCTGTTTTGATTGTTACTCAAAAAAACCATTGTAGCTTTCTAGTTGAGGGATCTATTGGAATTTTGCATACACTATTTGCAAATGTGTTACTCATTCATTGTGGCTTATATGAATATTGCTAAATCTTACAAGTTTTTTCTATTTATTGGTAACAGGGGGATGTTGGCTGTGGAAAGACCATTGTTGCTTTCCTGGCATGTATGGAGGTTGTTAGTTCAGGATTTCAGGTATTGATAATACCCCCCATTAACATTCTTGCCTTGTTTACTCTATATCACAGGATTATCAATGGCATCCTGCTTGCTGAGTTATATTAAATTGTTGATGCAAACAGAAGATACAAGAAAACCAACTGTCTTGTCCCTGTGGCACTTTCTTTACCATGATATACAGTTCAATATATTCACCTGTTACTTTTCTTTCCAGGCTGCTTTCATGGTTCCAACGGAGGTACTTGCTGTCCAGCATTATGAACACCTAACTTCATTGCTGGATGAGTTTGATGGAGATGATAAACCAAACATTGCCTTGCTAACTGGTTCAACTTCCACAAGGGAGTCAAGGATAATACGAAATGCAAGCTGTTCTCCCTATTCCTTTCACTCTCCCAAGTTCCATATGCATATTATAATATCTTTTATTTATTTGTTTATTTTATCTATCACAGGGTCTCAAAACTGGAGAGATAGCCATGGTCATTGGAACACACAGCTTAATAGCTGATAAAACTGATTTTTCAGCTTTACGTATCTCTGTTATAGATGAACAGCAGCGCTTTGGAGTTGTACAGAGAGGCAGGTTTAATAGTAAGGTAAATGAGTGAGCTTTGCTGTTCGCATTAAATGTTAACCATGCATTTCCTTTCTGCATGCTATTTTGTTCAAGTACTGGCACGGAAACTGTAATCCTTGCTGTTGGACTTAGGGAGAAGTTTCTTGATTAAGGATAGGCTTGGCTTACCAGGATTCATGTTGTCTTTTTATACCTTATTTGATGCCTTGATGTATACATGTTCTGGTTTTGTGTCTTGTGGACGTGCATTTATTGTTATCATCATTTGTCAAAATCAAACTCCTACCGCTGATTACTTAAGGGGTTCATTTATGCCTTTCTCTTTTCGTTTAAAGTTGACAACATTAGTTTTGTTTATTAAGCCAAATTGTTGCATCTCATTACAGCTATATACTTCTTCCTCTAAATTGAGTGATGAAAATACAAGTTCAGATGAGGCTTCTGATTCTGAAACATTTATGGCTCCCCATGTTCTTGCAATGTCAGCTACTCCAATTCCAAGAACATTGGCACTTGCTTTATATGGTGATATGTCTCTTACTCAGGTATGCTGCTGCAGATATGTTAAGTTTTCCACATAATTTGTTCTTGCTCAATACTTAGGAAACTGGATGTTATTATACGGAGTACATAGGGTACCAGGTCCGAAACGAACATAAAGCTGGAAATTCAAGATTAATACAAATATATTATTAAACAACCAACTCTGTCCTCATCCAGACATCTGGGGCCTGCTACTTCAAAACTTAACAAATCAGATTTAGAAGTTAATATGCAAAAGCTGGTTTACTGCATCTAGTAAATTTCATGTTCGAAGGTATTACTAATTTTCACAACTGACACATGGTTTTCTTATAGATCACGGACTTGCCTCCCGGTAGGCAGCCTATAGAAACCCTTGCTCTTGAAGGCAATGATGCAGGGTTCAAAACTGTTTTCCAGGTGATGACATGATTCTGCCTTTTGTTTCTTCTGTTGGATCCAAAACTTTTGTTTGTTCTGTGTCCTGGTTGTATGTAGATGCAGTTAGCTCTATGTTTCTTATACTTTTCTTTTTAATCGAATGGTCTGCAGATGATGAGGGATGAGCTGATAGATGGGGGCAAGGTCTACCTTGTGTACCCTATCATAGATGAGTCAGAGCACCTGCCACAACTCCATGCCGCAACAGCCGAATTTGATTCCATAAAACAAAAATTCAAAGGCTATCCCTGTGGGCTGTTGCATGGTCGCATGAAGAGCGATGAGAAGGATGAAGCTCTTAGCAGTTTTAGAAGCGGAGAAACACGCATTCTCCTATCGACACAAGTGATTGAGATTGGGGTCGATGTTCCTGATGCTTCCATGATGGTTGTCATGAATGCCGAAAGATTTGGAATCGCTCAGCTGCACCAGCTGCGAGGAAGAGTAGGGCGCGGCAAAAGGAAATCCAGATGCATATTCCTGGCCTCCACGCCAAGCACACTGCCAAGGCTCAAGGTGCTTGAGAAATCAGCTGATGGGTTTTACCTAGCTAACGCAGACCTGCTGCTGCGTGGCCCTGGGAACCTACTTGGCAAAAAACAGTCTGGCCATCTTCCGGAATTCCCAATAGCTAGACTGGAGATTGATGGCGGTATTCTTCAAGAGGCACATCATGCTGCATTGGTAAGTTCTTGTGAAGGCGTGAACTTTCTAATTTTTTTTTCCTTTAAACGTGTTCCCGTTCATATTGAATTCACTGTCCTGTAACATATTTCTTTTTTTTTAAAGAAGTAACATATTTCTTTGGGGGGTACAATGCAGAAAGTGTTGGCCGCAAGCAACGATCTAACATTGTATCCACGTCTGAAGGTGGAGCTCAGCATGAGGCAGCCATTGTGCATTCTTGGAGATTGATCTATGCAGCCGTGACAAGTGATTCAAAGAGGAGATATAGGCAGCCTTAGTTTGCATGTAGATATAGTAGTACTGCTCGCATTGTTGGCAAAGCCGGCATGCCATCTGGTGAGCAAAGGCGTGCACTGTGTATGGTTGGCTATTGCTAACGACACAATTAGTATCCATGGTTTACGGCTAGGACTACTGGGTCTCTAATCCCATTTGCTCCCCTAGCTTTCGTCTCTCGGTGTCAGTGTTGGCCGAGAATGCTTTCGCCGTTGGTGTTTTTTCCGATCTCAATGCATCTCACCGCTCCACCGGAAATTCCCTCTACCTTTACCGTACTCCAGCTTGGTAGTTTTCGCCGCCTATCCAAGGTTGAGCTTGGTAGTTTTCACCGCCTATCCAAGGTTGAGCCCTAGGATTTGACGGCGGACTTTTTTTTTAAAATATCTCTACTGCTTCCCTAAGGTCGAAATGTGCAAATTCCACTTCCTATAAAGCCCTTGGAACTTATTCCACCGTGTCATGTACGCCCAACTCTTAAAATGCACATATAGGTCTTTGAAGTCATTAAATATGTCACTCGAGGACTTGAGGATCAAATCGACAATCTACACAAATTTATTTATTTTTAGCTCGCACAACACCTGGACCTGGTATGCAGTAGAGCATGGGACGTTTCTTTGTCCAAGTAAAAGTAAAGTTTCATATATATAATTACTTGATGCTTGTGTTTTTGGACCTCATGTGATAAGTAACAATTTTTTTTGCGAGGATAAATAACAACTAAATGCAATTAGATACAAAAAGGAAATAAAATAAGGCCACGTCCCTTCTGTAAGAGTACATGGACTGAGTGGGACAAGTTTAAGGACTCCTATTACATTTTACTCTAAACTCGACCTGACTATGGATTGAAAGGGGAAACAATATTTGGATAGTTTGAAATTGGGGCACTTCCGTTCAGGAAGAGGCCACAACGCATGCAACAAGTTACAAGCAGCACGATTTCATGCGAAGGTTGACTGTTGACGTGGTCATCACTCTTCAGTCTTCCGTAGAGTCTTCCACCTGCAGGCTGCAAGCTCAGGCATGGTCGACATGTCAGTGACTTCCGGGAACCATATGGAGGACTGAGCAGTGAGCAGCAAGGCGCCTGAGCCTCTCCCGCGTCCAACGCACCGTGCTCACCATGGTTTGCCACGTGGATACTTTTCCACGTGGCCTGTTTTGATTGGATCGATGACTCAATTCGCGCCCGTCCTTCTCCGTTCTATTTCCCGAAACTTTACACATGCACCCTTGCTAACCCCCTTATTTCCTCAAAAGGCTTTGGCAGTACTATTCTCGTGAAGTGGCAAGTCTTGCATTGCATAAATCTGAAAACATACAGCGACCCATAGACAAAAATCTCTGATTGCAAGAAAGAATAGAGAAAAAGAAAAATTTTGGAATCGGGAAAATATAACAAGCCCCTTCCACCTTCCCGTCCTCGAGATCGTTCTCCCCTCCTCCTCCGCTCCCCTGCCCCCCGCGTGCTCCTCCAGCCACTCCGCACTCCAGATCTCCGAACCCTAACCCCTCCCGCATGCCATTGCACTGAGCAGTAGCCGGTAGCGGTAGCCACACGCCATGGCGCAGCCGCGCACCTGGGGGATCCTCCTCGCCGTCCTCGTCGCCGCGGCCGTCGCCGTCCCGCCGGCGACCGCGGCGGTGGCGAGCATCGACCTGGGCTCCGAGTGGGTCAAGGTCGCGGCCGTGCACCTCGCCCCTGGCCGCGTGCCGATCGCCGTCGCCATCAACGAGATGTCCAAGCGCAAGTCCCCGGCCCTCGCCGCGCTCGCCGACGGCAACCGCCTCGCGGGCGAGGAGGCCGCCGGAATCACGGCTCGCCACCCGTCCAAGGTGTTCGCCCGCGCGCGGGACCTCCTCGCCAAGCCCTTCCCCTACGTGAAGACCTTCGCGGAGTCCCTCTTCCTCCCCTACGACCTCGTCCCCGACACGCGCGGCGCCGCCGCGGTCCGCGGCGACGACGGGCAGGTGTACTCCGTCGAGGAGATCGTCGCGATGGTGCTCCACTACGCCGCGGGGCTTGCCGATGCGCACGTCGGGGCGCCGGTGCGGGACGCGGTGGTCGCCGTGCCACCCTACTTCGGGCAGGCCGAGCGCCGGGCGCTGACACAGGCCGCACAGCTGGCTGGAATCAATGTGCTCGCTCTCATCAATGAGCACGCTGGGGCAGCGCTTCAGTACGGGATTGACAAGGACTTCTCCAACGCGTCGCGGCATGTCATCTTTTACGATATGGGCGCCGGTAGCACCTACGCCGCGCTGGTGTACTATTCGGCCTACAACGCCAAGGAGTACGGGAAGACGGTGTCCGTTAACCAGTTCCAGGTAAACTCCTCTCCTAGCATTTCTGGGAGCTGTTCAATTGCACTTCTCTTAGATGTCTGCTGGCAATTTCTTCGGCGACTATCTGGTACTTGTGATTTCTCATGGATAGAATGATACAGTAGATCTGAAGAAAATATGACCTTTTTAGCTGCGCCACTATCATGAGATGATGACTTCAAAATATTCCGCTGTCTGACACTAATTATCTGCAGGTTAAGGATGTTAGATGGAACTCCAAACTTGGAGGCGTTGAAATGGAAATGCGCCTGGTGAACTATTTTGCCGATCAATTCAATAAGCAGCTCGGTAACGGAGTTGATATCCGTCAGTCTCCCAAGGCAATGGCTAAGTTGAAGAAGCAAGTTAAGCGCACCAAAGAAATTCTTAGTGCAAACACTGCTGCTCCGATTTCAGTTGAATCTTTGTATGACGATGTCGATTTCAGGTTCTTTTCTACTCTCTTATATACTGTGGACGCATAACATTTGGTCAGGACATATGGATGTAAAACAGAAAAAAAACTTGACTGACCTAGGAGGAACTAGGTGCACTGTATATAAGAAGAAATACGAAGTAGGGACCTAAATTATAGTTGAAGAGGACTTGAATTTGGGTGGTGTAGCTGTGCACCAACACCTTCCATCAACTGAGCTAGGCTCGGTTCCTAATGTTGTCTGGTTATTATTATTATTATACTAAAAAAGTATGAAATCATGTTTTTTAAACTAAAACTTCTGCACAACGTGGCCCGGGACAAACCTGCTATGTTTGGATTAGCGTGAATTGCAGACCTCTTGTTTGTTAAGTGTCTTGACATGTGTCAGATTGAATTTGATTATTTTTCTTTCCTTTGGAAGCCAATTAGTACAATCTCATCAAATAAAAATTATTGGAGTTACAAACAAAGGCTGTCTATCGGTTTGCATCACTTGGGGGTAGTTCCTACTTCACTAAAGTTCCATGTCCGCTGTTGAACTTTTTTTTTATATGGAGACTAGATACTGTAGAACCCACTTTCTTCCTAACTGACCATTACCAATATTTGCAAGGGTAGTCTTTAGTTCCTACTGCTTATATTTTGTTCTACAATAGTTGAGATTTTTTCGCAGCTCATGCTTTCAGTTTTCCTCAGTTTAGCCCTTAGTGTATTGTGCTTGTGGCCTTATGCAAGACTTTTTGTTACAGGAGCACCATAACACGTGAGAAATTTGAAGAGCTTTGTGAAGATTTATGGGAGCAAGCTCTAACTCCAGTTAAAGAAGTGCTCGCACATTCTGACATGAAGATTGATGATATCTATGCTGTAGAACTCATAGGAGGTGCTACCCGGGTTCCGAAATTGCAGGTTGATAAATTTGGTTACCATTTTTAGACTTCTACTTGAGCTCTGTTCTGCATTGCGGTGGCTTTTAAAAAATTTAAAGCGCCTTTATGTTTGGATATTGAAGTTAGTTAGAAGCATATTCTTAGGGTCAGTAACAATGAAACGACCAAATCTTACTGAAAGTAATTATTCCCATAGCAAACTAGATTTTTGCAGCACAACAGTGCACCAACAAACTTTCCCTTAATGCAAGTGGTGTAATTGGATTCCGCATGCTCTTGAGCATTTCCCCAAACCTCCTCCCTAGAAATTAATCTAGTAACATGGCAGACACGCATCTTTGCCTTCAATTTTTACCTTCTTTTCAAATAAGATTTTCAGCACAAATTCAATATTGTACATCTATATGTTGTGACCTCAAAGGGGTTGTAAACCGTTGTTTTCACACATGCCGGACTTCATTCTGTTTCCATATAATTTTATTTTATGCAATAAATACATTTTCCATCATTCTGTATGACTTAACATTTTGTCTCAATAACAACAATATTATTCTCCATCTACAGGCTAAGCTGCAGGAGTTTCTAGGTCGGCGCGAACTGGATAAGCATCTTGATGCTGATGAAGCAATCGTTCTGGGCGCCTCACTGCATGCTGCTAACCTGAGTGACGGGATTAAGTTAAACCGTAAATTGGGGATGATTGACGGCTCTACATATGCTTTCATGCTTGAAATAGATGGCCCCGATTATGTCAAGGATGGAAGCATCGATCAAATTCTGGTGCCAAGGATGAAGAAAATGCCAATAAAGGTTAGTAAATTCGTCACTCTTTTCTTCAAAATTGTGGGCGAACTTTTCATCCTGTATCTGGAAAGATATATGTCTAAACTAGCTTGATATCCTTTTCTTATCTACAGATGTTTAGGTCCATCAGACATACCAAGGACTTTGATGTCTCTCTTAACTATGACAAAGCTTACGAACTGCCTCCAGGCATTCCATCACATAAGTTCGCGGAGTATTCAGTATCAGGCTTGACAGATGCCAGCGAAAAGTAAGCACTACTTAGTTTTTTTCAATGTCTTGTTCATAGACAACTAAACAACCTGAACGAAATTCATCCTTCTATGCGAACCATATGTGTTATTGCCATATTGATAAAATCATTCAAACTTATCACAAATTGATTGATATTTATTAAGCTAATGCCATTTCTATCATGTCATGTGTACCCACTATATGTAACTTCATTGCTAAACTTAATCAAGTTCTTTTTTCAATCAGGTATTCAAGCCGTAATTTATCGGCACCCATCAAAGCAAATATACATTTTTCTCTGAGTAGAAGCGGAATTGTTTCTCTTGATAGAGCAGAAGCAGTGATTGAGATAACTGAATGGGTGGAGGTTCCAAAGAAGATTGTGACACTAGAGAGTAACATCACAAATCAGAATTCATCTTCTGAAGCAGGGGCAGCTAATAGTACAACAGATAGTAAGGAGGATCTGAATTCTGATAGTGATACTAATTCCACTGCTCCCATTGATGAGAGTAATGCTAAAGAAGCTATTACAGAGAGGGTGCTCAAGAAAAGAACATTTAGGGTCCCACTGAAGGTAAGCTATGGTTGCTCCATAGTTTGATGCTAATGTTGTCACAACATTGTTTAATTTGTATGTCAATATAGGTTGTGGAAAAAACGACCGGTGCTGGAACAATTCTTTCGAAGGAGTTGTATTCTGAAGCAAAAAGTAGGTTGGAGGCACTTGATAAGAAGGATGCTGAGCGGAGGAAGACTGCTGAACTAAAAAATAACCTAGAGTCATACATATACTCTATGAAGGAAAAGGTACCTTTTCTTTTTATCATTTCTTTGTTTACACTTTACTGAAATTTCATAAAGAAGGTTCATTAACCTCATTCATTTTGGTAATCTTCCCCAGAGTTTGCTGATCCCTCTATTTGTCCGTATAATATGTATGTGAAATTTGTGAGGATGTGAATTTTTATCTGAACCTCAAAGCTACCTTGATAATCTTGATTTAATCTACACAAATTAGGCAATTACAAAAAAGTTTGACGTGTCAAAATGACCACTCTTTGTTTCTGACTGCCTGTTTACCATTTGACATATGACAGCTGGAAGAAAGCACAGATATGTTGACTGTCTCAACTGAACAGGAGAGGGAATCCTTTACAGAGAAACTTAACGAGGTTAGCTTATTGTTATTATTAGTTTATGCTTTTAGTTTCAGTTTTCAAGTATAAGTCTTATGCTGAAGTTCTTTTATGACAAATTGCAGGTGCAGGATTGGTTATACATGGATGGTGAAGATGCTCAAGCAAATGAATTCAAAGAACGCCTTGATCAACTTAAGGCCATCGGTGACCCGATTCTTTTCAGGTAATTAGTTATTTATCCTCTTTAGTTCATATTGGGTGAATGACTGAGATTGTCCATTTCATTGTTCTCCAGATTGAGTGAATTGAAAGCCCGACCAGCAGCCTGCGAAAATGCCAGATTGTATCTTTCTGAGCTGCAAAAGGTATCGAAATAGAGAACTGGTAAAACAATTTTTTAACTACAACAGTTTATGTTCTTTAGGCTCATGAAGAGTCCCTTTTCAACAAGACAGTTCATTTTGTCCAGTATATAACTCTGTTGAGTTTGTACAGTTTGAACACAATTACTAATGTTTTTCGAAGATCATTGTTTAAAACGGAAACTTTGAGAAATGAAATAAATTTCCTTTCGAACATGGTGCAACAAACACTGCAGCAGAAGAAAGGCTAAAGTTTATTATACAATGGATTTCTCATTTTTCTAGTAAAGAATTAATCCTTTGTTTTACACCCGTTTTATATATGCTGTAGAACTGTTCAGTTTAACAATTTTAGACTGATCGAGTGCATGGTTGATGTGTTACTCTGTTCTCAATTCAGTGTACCTTTTGGTCTACTTGCAGATTGTCAAGAACTGGGAGACAAACAAACCATGGCTTCCAAAAAAAAGAGTAGATGAGGTAAACCTGTGAGCTTAATGAAGTTTTGATTGATTTTGTACAATGCTCGTTTTTTGGTTGTGTAAATGCTTATCTGTTTCTAGGTTGTAAGTGATGCGGAGAAAGTAAGAGATTGGTTGGAGGAGAAGGAAACCCTGCAGAAAAGGTATGCCTGTTCGTGCTCACTTCTTTCTCGAGTTCATAGTCTTTTAAGTGGCTAACTCCTGTTGAGCATTGCAGCACCCCTGCTCACAGTCCACCTGCTTTCACATCTGAAGAAGTTGTTGACAAAATTCTGGACCTACAAGATAAGGTTAGTGTTTTGTACAGCATCATATAACAATTTGCACACCTGTCGGAAGTAGTCAATATAACGGATAACCTTTTGGTTATTCAGGTTGCGAGTATTAATAGAATTCCGAAACCAAAACCCAAGATTGAAAAGAAACCTGCAAAAGAGGAAGAGCCTGCTAATAAGGAGAAAACTGCCAATGAGAATGAATCTACTGGAACATCTCAGGAATCTAAAGCGACGGAAGGTGAGCCAGCATCACCCGAGACTGGTTATTCGGAACCTGGATCTCACGACGAGTTGTGAGTACGTGAATCAACTATGGAGCGCCGTAGAACAGGTTGGAAATATGCATATACTCAAAGAAGGCAGTCTGAGTCTAAATTTTGGTTGCTCAAATTTTCTCAAGTTTTGTTCGGTGACCAAAAGACGAGGCTATGTAGGATTTTAATGAACACTAGATGTTGATCTATAGTTTCTGATCGCTGTATAGCAGCTCTCTGGTGATGTACGTTAGGCACCTCAAAGGTGCAGTTCAGGACCAAGAATTGCATTGCTGTACTGAACTCATTTGATTTTTTATATGAGGAATGCTACACAAATTTTACGTCAATCCTTTCTACGAACAAACATACATAATGCATGCTCGGTAGTCAGTACTCAGTAGTCCCTAAAGTCCCGCTGGAATAGACTGACAGCAGCAGCCGAGGCCTCCGTCGCAGCCCACGATGCACGCGGTCGTCGAGCTCGCACCGCCTCGTCGACCGCCCATGCCTTGTCTGTGGCAGATCGAATGAGAGGAACCCAGCAGGCAGCCTGAGAAGAAGAGAACAGGAATTGCGCGCGCAGGCGCCGTCTCAGCGAACTAGAGGTGCCATGGACCCTCACCGTCGATCTCCGACCTACAACCTGAGGATACGGAGTGCACCCTCGCGGCGAGGCTCGCTACGGAAGAAGCCGCCACGAGCCCACGGCCGGCCAACCGCCGGTGAAGTCAAGCGCAGTGCTGCTTGCTCGGCTCGGCGGCGATGATGATGAGTCGAGAGCGCCCCTCCCACAGAGTAATGGAGCGAATTGTTTTGGTTCCCTGGACTTGGGTCGGAGCTTCACGATTCTGACCGAGGCGGCGGTGGCGGGCAGACCGAAGCCGGAAGCGCCGATACAAACCAAAGCAGGGGCCCGTATGCAAGTATTTGGATCGCGATCAATAATCGCGATCCAGTTAGGGGGGTATTTATAAACATAATGGGTCTATTTGAAAATATTAGGATCGCGACTAATAATCGCGATCCAAATAAGGGGGGTATATGTAAAACGCAGGGGCCAAATTGAAAATAACTGGATCACGAACCGGGGCTGCTTCTGCGAAACGATCTGGGGCGGCGGACATGGCATCCGGCGGCGCAGCGGTGCCGCTCGCCGGCCACCACCGACCTTATCCGCGCTCCTGCCCATCGGTCTCGTGCCACCACTACCTCCAGCCCGCCGTGCTTCCCTCACCCACAGGTGTGTCCTCCGCGGCAGCGCCGGCGCCGTCGATCGGGGAGGTGGCGCGGTGGCCAGAGATCGTCGGTGAGTTCGCTGAGACACAGACAATGTACGGAGTGGTGCTGCCGCAGCAGGTGAGGGGAGGGCGGGCGGGCGGATGCCCACGCTGACAGAGGGTCTGGGTTCATTAATCCATCAGCACTCAGCAGGATGAAGGAAAAACAGCCAAACAGGCTCTGTTATGAAAGCCACAGTGAGATCAACATCAGCACCTATGCTCCACACGCTCGTCAGGGATGAACGGCTCAACAATACAACAGCTTCGGATTGTAAACTGTACCGATTGTTCGAATCACCTAGTACATGAACAACATCTAAGGGTTCTAAGCAACCAGCAGGCAGCGTTTGATTGGCAACCACCATGACTTCAGACACGGTTAAGCTTGTCGGCTCGCAGTGCAGTAGAATCTCCACAATCATGCCCCATGATGCGAAAAGTAGGTGCAAAGGATCACGTCCTCCTCTTGTAATCTAATTTCCTTCCTGTCAAGGTAAAGCAAGTATTGTCAACTTCTCAAATCTGAACTTAATTGTTACTAGGGTTAAGGCCAGCAAAAAAAGAGGCAGATCATGGTGCAGCATGAACCAACCAACTTATTGACATGACAGACAAGTAAACGCAGTTCATGTTCAATGTTTTTCCCCCAAAGTTTTGCATTCCTAAATGACTGACTTTAGGTAGTCTTACTGCCTAGGGCATGATATTTTCTTCAAACGTATTTGTAAGGAACCATTGGTGAGTCTGTTACACCTCAACTTTTAGTACTCTATAAAATCATTTAGCACCATTTTCACCCTTGCCATGTTTTGTTTTGTCAGAAAAGGAACTTAATGCTGCTCATAAAAAATACAATCTAGCATTAGCCACAGCGAGCAGACAAAGAGAATAAATAAATGAATTAGAAGCATACCATGGTGGGAAGATGCGAATTATGTTTCCTACCAGAAGATCCACATTGTCACATATCTTTGGACTAAATATAATGGTCCCCATAGTTCTGCTTTCACACATAGCATGGTCTGTTGAGGCTTCACGTGTAATGGTAGACTGCATGAAACACAAGTGCCATGAAAGCATCAATGTCGCAAATTCTGGGAAAACTTCATTCATGTTCAAACTAGAACTTTGTGTAAAACAAACGATACTTTTTGGCTTGATGATGGAGAAAAGAAAAAGGAAATAATCTAGATGCAACACAATGTTTTTCAGCTTTAATTCGGTAGCAGTAGCAACTCATTGCATTGGCCAATTCAGAAAGAATGGTTTATCACCATAAGGAAAGTCATCCAACATTCATGTTTTTTGCATAAAGCATATGCTCCCAATAAGCAACTGTTACAGAATCATCTGGAAAATGTTACTTCATCTTGGCAGCATGAGAATCAAAATACTACTAATTTAAAAGCACTCCTGCGATGAGACCAAATAAAATAGAGAAGATAAAGAGTTTTCGAGAGATGGAGGACAGACATTATTCTTTTCCTGGAACAAGCAGTGGCAGACTGTTAGCTTTCCTTCCAACGACCTTGACATAATCTGAACAGTAATTCCCTTTGAATCACCTGCAAGTATGAACTGTCAGTACTTCTGAAATACATGTGTACAAACAGATGAAGCCTATGGAGCATAGAAGTGGTACCAACTGCTACTACTAGTAAAACCATAGACATTCATAACAGCTAATTCAGCACCACCTAAATAACCTTTCTCTATATTAAACTGTCTCAAGAACTCTGCATGCCTATCTTTTTCCATCTGCATAATCTGTTGCATCCTTCCATGATAACCAGCCCTGCCACAGAGCAAAATAAATAAACAAGCAGAATTCCATAGACACTTAGATGGCCATTTAACAAAGAATTGGCAGCAACTCAGATTGTAACTATACCCAGTGGATCTCATTGGAAGCATGGCAACCTCCAGGTTTGATGGATCGAAAACTTCTTGGAATAGGTCAGCCATAGTTTGGTGCTTCACATCTTTGTTCACCAAAGCCAAGTGGTTTTCAGTAACATCCTATTCCATGATAAACAGAAAATATGTTGAATAGTCCAACAGAGCAATAACTAATAGTAACTGGTTGTGTTAACTGTTAACATACTTCCTCCTCACTAGATGTTCCATCAGTTATATGCTCCAAGGGATCCTCACTGTCAATACTCTCTCCCAGAATAGCTAGAGTTTTCTTCTCGGAAGCGGTCCAATCTTTAGCTCCCGTGTGTCGGCGCAACTGCATTAAAATTAAAAATATTTAGAGGAACGTCAATTGCTATCCAGGAACCTCAAATCATGAAACAACACCATAAGAAACACACCGATGCTGCCCCGACAGGAGAGCTACTTCTACCCTGTAGATCTTCTAGAAGTTCAGCAACCGAAAGATTTGCTTTCTTCATCGGATGAGCAAATTCTGATGGCAGATCTTCAGTTTCTTCCTTGCTATTTCCAAAACGTTCAGCCATCAAAGCTTGTGAAGCTTTAGCTGGTGGCACTCTGGATGAAACTTCTTGCTCTCTAATATTCAGCGTGTGCTGTTGCAACTGCATTGGAATATTCAGAAGCTAGGAAATTGTAGCACTCCAAACGATGAAATAACAACACAACAACAATAGAAGATACACACCATATATGGTTTCCTCACAGAGGAACCACTTCTACCCTGTAAATCTTCCAGAAGCTCTGAAACTGAAGTATTTGCTTTCTTGGTATGAAGGGGGAGCTCCGGGGTCAAATCTTCAGATTCTTCCTCGATATTTTCCAACCGTTCAGCCACCATAGTTTGTGAAAGTTTAGTTGATGGCACTCCATATGTACCTTCATGGCCCCTGATATGCAAGATTTCTGTCTTTACATCATATGGAACAAAATCATGTCCTCGTATTGAGAATCTGGGTTTCTTTTCACTTTTGTTCCCTGCAACAGTGGAGAATAGAGGAGGACCCATATAAGAATATTCACCAGGGACAGTTTAACATAACAAAGTCCGCCTTTGCTCAAAGAAATACCAGAGCCTGCATTATCTGTATAATAGGAGGTGCAGTAAATTTTAGCCAGAAAAGAGAGAACATACTTCTGCTTATTCCAGAAGCAAGGAAAGAGGTGCTAACAGGATATTTTTGCACACACGCCAACTCATCAGCTTCTTCCAAATCCTCATCCCAGCCGTCTGATTTATCCTTATCCTCCATGCTGCTAGCCTGCTGACCTTGTTTTGAAGCTGGGCATGCTAATCAGCCTCAGGTTCTTGCTGGTGCAAGAACATCCTGTTGACGTGAAATAAGAGAAGAAAGCACAATATCAGTAAGAATATGTATAAATGAATAAATCTACAGGAGGCATAGTTGTCAATATACCTGCTCGGACGCTAACTCGGGAGAAGTTACAACCTCACAAAAAATTTGAGAATAAACTGCATCCGCACCTAAATTAGGTACCAACAAGCGATGGATCGATCCAGTGCGCTGAAGACAGAAAATAACCTGATGGAATGATGAACGGATGGGGTTAATTATTCGCAGTGCCCAACGCAGCGTGCAAATCCCGAACTGAGAGGCACGGAGGCTTGGATTTGATTGAAATCAAAGGAACCCATCCAAGCTAGCTAGGATTACTTACCAGCAGTGGAAGAGATCGGGCCGAGGTAGGAGCGGCGCTGCTGCTGAGGCCGTGAGGCGGTGGCGGCGGCCCGAGAAGCAGTTTGGCGCCGAGCACGGCCGCGCTTTCGCTGGAGCCTGGAGGGACAGGGACGGAGGGAGGCTGGGTGCGCGAGTGGCTTTGGGCCCGGCTGTCAGTGAGTGAAAGCGCGGCTGTGTAACCGTTCCTCGTGCCAAATATGAATATTTTTCTTCCCCGACAATATTTCCACTGTTTGTCTACAAAGTACTCCATTTCACATATCAAAATGCAGTTTTTTGCCTTTTTCAAGAGAAAAATACATCTCAGTTGAACGGGCATGCTGACAGCCGAAGTAGCGCGGGGTCCTACTAGAGAACTGCAAAATCATTTGATTCCACAGAATGTTTCACACTCTGAAATACGCAAGCTGAAGAAACAAAACGCATTGTCAAGGCTGCTGTACTGATATATTAAACATCACTTCAGCATCATCTCCTTATTGCTAAAATGCACCAGCAATGTAGCCAGTATTCCCTGGCATGTGCATTGTCAATTTCATGTTACATGCGTTCCAGAAATAAAAAACATAAAAAAACATGTTTCCTGACCCAATACTGACTTGCTGGCGCGCTATATAATCATCCCTGTTCGATGTTCATCGTCACCAGTGGAAACTGGGAACCAAGCAACAACTTAGCAGCACATGAGAATTCATTTATGCAGATTCCGGCGCACTTCTTTTGGAGCTCAATGCCGTTCCCGGATGAACCTTAACAATGACATCGAAGTTTTCAAACAAGTCTACTGTCAAATCTAACTGGATTTAGCTTCTTGCTCACCGATGACTCATTCTAGTCACCAAGATATCATTTTTACTCGAGACACAAAAACGTCATATCAATTATCAATTTATCATGCCATATCAAAAGGGCAAGAGAAAGCTCAAAATAAAGATCAAACTAAAAGCACCGAGGAAGAATCTCATGGACCAAAACAGAAGACATGTTAGGAGCTTCAAGTCTAAGATACTAAAACCATCCTCTACTGATATGTTACATCGTACACAGTTCACCTAAATTTTTTGGAGACTGCACAGAAACTAAATTTCCAAGCAACAAAAGCACAATAAATCTGTCCGCTAAAGAGTGAAGAAACGATCTCACGTGTCTTTAATCATGCTAACCCACTAACTGGCATAAGAGACCTCAACAAACTAGCGTGCCTTCCATTTTTTAAGTAGGTGATCATGGATCTCTCCTTTCCTAATCTTCTGCAGGCACTGCTTCAGCTTTGACAGAGTCGATGAGCTCAACTTGATACCTCGGTCAATCATGTCTTCAGCATACTTGCATGCCTCGGGCAGCCTGTCATCCCTCAGCTTTGATACCAGCATGTTCCCACTCTCTTCCAATGGTGGCAGGCCATTCTCCACCATGCAGTTCCAGACCTTGATCCCCATCTCCCAATCACGTGTATCCAAGAACATGCAAAGTGCAAATGAGCAATTCTCCTCATTTGGCCAAAGCTCATTCTTGACCATCTCGCTAAAGATCGCTGCTGCCTCCCGGAGCTTCCTCCCCTTGAGCAAAAACTGGAGGACCAAATTATATGTGCCAGCGTCAGGGAACACTCCGTTGAAGGCCATGTCGTCGAGATACTCCACTGTCACCTCAGCATGCCCAAGACTGCCCTGCAGCATGATCATTGTGTTGTACATCTCCAAATCCGGGACGAGCCCCCGATGTCCAACAAAGTCATCCCAAAGCGCCATTGCATCACGCAATTTGCGTGCCTCAAGGTGTGCAACAAGAGCGGCATGGAAGAACTTCTCTCCTGGCGAGCACCCGCGCCGGCTCAAGACTGCCAGATAATCCATCGCTTCCGGTAGCGCCGTGGAGGAGTCACTTGAAACAAGTGTAGTAAGGAAGGAATCATAGGCAGGCACGTTGTTAGGATCAAAGCCGACGTCACGCACCATTTCGTCGAACACCTCGCGCGCAACCCGCGGATCAGCGGCTGCCTCGCAGCCCTCGAGAAGGATGGCGTAGGAGTCGGCGTCCGGGCGCGTGCCGGCCTCGGCGCGAGCCACGGGAATCGCGGCGCGGGCGTCGTCGAGGCGGTTGGCGCGGCAAAGCGCGGAGAGGAGAGAGTTGAGCGCCGTCGTGTCGCGGGCCATGCCGTAGCGTGGCATGTCCACGAACGCCTTGAGCGGGTTGCCACCGGGGCTGGCCGCCAAGGAGGAGAACACGGAGGCGAAGGTGGCCAGCGAGAGAAGGCGCTGGGAGTGCATGGACCTGACGGTTTCCCACATGGGCTCGAAGATTCGGTTCTTGCCGAGGATGTCGACGACAAGGTTCCACGAGTAAGGGGAGTGCTCGTGGCCGAGGTGCTGGTGGCCCGCCCAGCTGAAGAAGGCGGCGGCGGCGCGCGGGTGCGCGTAGGAGAAGCGGAGCACCTGCTCGACGTCGTCGGTGGTGACGCCGATATTGGCCTTGGTGAGCTTATCGTCCACGTCGGCGGCGGAGGAGGCGGAGGCCAGTATCTCGCCGAGGATTTGGATCTTCAAGTTCGGGGCCTCCTTGTACGTGGGGAACGCCGGTGCGGACGGGTCGCGGGCGCGCTTCGCCGCTGGCGATGCCGCCGCGGCCGCGGCTTCCGACGGCCGCTTGCCCCGGTGGTCGGCCATCTCGGCGGGGACTCGGTGGTGGGTGGGATCGGGGAGAAGGCGGCAGAGGTGGGAAGGGGTTTCTTTATCTGTGGTTATGTCCTAAGCCCTATCCTATAACCTTATAACAGCTGCAGCGAAAGAGGTCAAGGCCAAGGTGGAACCTCCGAAATCCCAACCAGACCGCTGAGGCGAGCCGCGGAGACGGCGATGGCGCCGTCCTTGGTCTTCTCGGCGAGGCATACCCACGCCGTGACCCACCGGAGAATCCGCAGGCGGCGTTTGGTCGTCGCCATTTCCGCCGGCGCCGGTCCGCCACCGAAGCTGGTGACCTTCCTCGGCAAGGGAGGCTCCGGCAAGACTACCGCTGCCGCGGTCGCTGCTCAGGTGACAAATTGCTCTCTCCCGTGATCGTCTTCGTCATTGTATCTGTGGCAAATTGTAGTTTGGGCGTGAGCTTGCTGCTGCCTCGATGGATGCTAAAAATTGAGTTGCAAATCTGCAATGTTGCTGTGGATAACAGTGTTGAGCTTAATATACTGTAAATTACAAGTCAGGGTCATACATTAGAGTTTTTTTCGATTGTGTTGTATGAATCATCTCACCAATATATCGGTCATGACTCATGAACAAATTGCCTCTGTTATTTTCTTCCCCATGTTGCAGTATTATGCAAGCGAGGGCTTCAAGACATGCTTGGTTACACAGTCCCAGGATCCTACCGCAGAGCAATTGATGGGCTGTAAGATTGGGAACTCTCTGACTGAGTGCAGGGCCAATCTCTCAACCATAAAGCTAGAGACTAGTAAGGTAAAATACTTTGTTGAAAGAATTCTCCTCTTGTATGCTGGAATGCCTTGAAGTTGAAGAATGTTTTCTTGTTAAATAATAGATGTTGCTTGAACCCCTAAACCGATTGAAGAAGGTAGATGCCCAGGTCAATTTTACTCAAGGAGTCCTTGAAGGGGTAGGTGAATAACAACATCTCTAGTGAGGATAAAACATTCATTTTTGGTTGCTGATTTTCCCTGGGATAGATTGTAGGAGAGGAGCTTGGAGTTTTACCTGGAATGGATTCGATCTGTTCAGTCTTAGCTCTTCAGAAGCTCCTTAACTTATTTTCAGCTGGAAGGAGTAGCTCACAACCAGAATTCGATGTGGTAGTATATGATTGCAACAATACGGATGAAATTCTACGGCTAATAGGTGCTACTGACAGGGCAAGGTACTTGTTCTACTTCATTCATGATTCTGAATTTGCTTAAGAAAAGTCAAGTTTCTAAACTTTCTAAACTTATTTTTTGCACTACACAAAGATAGGTCTTACTTGAGGTATGTGAGGGACCTAGCTGAGAAGACTGACATGGGAAGACTGGCTTCTCCTTCATTACTAAAACTAATATATGATGCTGCAAAGCCAAATGGTAAAACTAGTGAGGGGAGACTGAGTACAGAGATATGGAATGAAATCGAACAGCTTCTTGAGGTAATTTTCCAAAGTTGAATTTAGTTAAAACCGAGTGCATACATTTTATGATATTATCTAAAAGTTGCTAAATCATGTAGAGAGTCTTGGTTTGGTTTGCCGATCCTTCAAACCTTGCTTGCTTCCTTATCATGGATCCTAGGAGATCAATATCTGTATCCTCTGCATTAAGATACTGGGGTTGTACCACTCAAGCTGGCGGCCAAATATGTGGGGCATTTGGTTATACTGAAGACCCTTCTGAAATGCACCAAGAAGTTGCTCGAAAGTTCTTGCCATTGTCTTTCTCGTTTCTGCCATTTTTCTCAAATGATTCTTCTGCAGATTGGAGCAGAGCACTAAGCTCATTGAGCCAAAACACAAAGGAACAGTTGATGAATACATCCACAGTGTATCCTTCAGTTAGTTTTGATGCTGTTCAGAAATCAGTAACCCTTTTCATGCCAGGCTTTGATAAGTCTGAAATCAAGCTATATCAAGTAAGACAATTTATCTATCTCTCTATTGCATCTGTTGTGTTTACTGTGCCAAAAATTGGTTAGGTTAAATTGTCTGCCAATAAAATCACTAGTAGTCTTAACTATCCAGAGATCATGCCGCTTTAACTATATAAGCAATAACAGAAAAGAAGACTTGAGATCTAACCTTCCTGATAATGTTTAGATGAAGCCACATTTTTATTGGTAAAGTGTGCCTCGTTTGTGTAGAAGTTAGCCTACATTTGCTACATTCACGCTGTCTTCATGTGGCTTCATTTGCAATGTTGTTAATCTTTCTATCAACAAGCATTTTAGTGAGTGCTATTCATTAGAAGTGGCATAATAAATTTACTGTTAATGCTGCGATCTGGCTATCTGCCAGTCTTTACAAACCTCTAGAAAGATTCAATTTCAAATGGAATGGGCAAGCAGATATACCCCTTTGCATGCGCAGCATGTTCTTGAACAGATTTTTTATGTGGTTACCCTGATGCATCCTATCTGCATTTTAGGACATACATTCATAGTCATCTGGCAATCTTTGATGATAGATATGTCCTGCAGAAACTCTGTTAAACAAGACAAATAATCACTGAATTTAATTGGTTATAATTATTCATGCTGACGCTGAGTTATTGATCTGCTGTTTTTGACTGAAAAATGCAGTATAGAGGCGGATCAGAACTGTTGATCGAAGCCGGAGACCAGAGGCGGGTCATAAAATTACCACCGGCGATGCAGGGTAAGGTCGGAGGCGCCAAGTTCGTGGACAGGAACCTCATCGTCAGCATCCGGTAGCAGACTCACCAGAACCGGCTGGGATTTGTGCCCCCCACTTCAGATCGGCAGTTGCCGCCGATCATGAGAAGTAGATCGGATTTGCTTGTTGGTTCTAGTCTGCATTTTGTGGTGTTCGTTCGTTCTAAGCAGAGTGAAACCGCACAGTTCTACTCTTTCTGAAGAAGAGTGCTGGATCTGAATCTGAAGCTCTGGCTAGCAGCAGTACTCCATTGTTCTTAGTTCTCCCTCCCTCCATTGGTTATGTCTGAGCATGATACCTATCTCCGTGATTGTTCTCGGATTTTATTGCCCGGGTTTTGATGGAGAAACGAAGGGCGTGCGTTGAGGGGGTGGACGGTATCCACCCCGGAGCCCAATGAAGGTTGACCATTCAACGCCCAGCACGGGCCCTTCTTCCACGCGGAGCCCTCTCCCTCCCTGGCCTTCGGGGCCCAGCGGCATAGGGTTCGAACGGCATCGCAGTCAGCACCCCTCGGCGCCAGGTCATCTGAGGATCAGAGGATGAGATGGTTCGAGAAGAAACTGGTACTCGCGCGCTGTGCCCTGCGGCGACTTTCCCCTTTGCGGCCATCTAGAGAGAACCAGACGAAGCAAAGCCGGAGCATGGAGAAGCCGGGGCGCGTTCTCGATGTTTCTCCGGCCACCGCGCCGGCGCCTATTAAACGAGCACTCGGCAAATTCTGCGAGGCACATTTACGCAACTTGTTAATCCAGCTTGACGCTTCTTGTCAGTCAAAGTAGCACAACTGTCCAGCAAGAAGGCGAGGACCAGCAAGCATGTCGTTGGCGCTGTCCCGAATGCTGATCGACAGGTTCTTCCCCGACACCGGCGCCGTCGGCGACGCGCGGCCACCGATGGACTGGAAGGAGACGCGGGACGCGCACGTGTTCAGGATGGACGTCCCGGGCCTGGCCAAGGACCAGGTGGCCGTCGAGCTGGTGGACGGCCGCATCCTGCGCGTCCGCGGCGGCAAGTGGGACGACGTCGCCGCCGCCGCCGCCGACAAGGACGGCGCGGTGCCGGGCCACGGGGAAGGGAAGGAGGAGGAGGGCGGCGACGGCGCCGTGAGGTGGCACTGCAGGGAGAGGCCCGGCGCGCGAGCGTTCGAGACGCAGTTCCGGCTGCCGGACGACGCGGCGGCGGACGAGGTGCGCGCGGCCATGGTGGACGGGGTGCTCACGGTGACCGTGCCCAAGCGGAAGGGCGGCGGCAAGAAGCGGCACCACGGCGCCAACAAGCCCGTGTGCTGCAGGTTCTGGCCCTGAGCCCTGACGCGACCGCGACGAGGCCGATCGCCAGAAGCGTGCGTTCGCGTCAATGTTACAGTAGGAGGACATGGATTCGTGTGCTTGCTTGGGTGCTTGTACAGTAGTTCGCGTGTTTGTACAATAGCCTTGGACTGAATTTCTTCGTTGGATTTGTGACCGTGGTGACCTGTAAATTCTAATGCTTCCTTTTGTAACAAGATTCGGATTGTGGTTTGATGTTCCAGCTGAACGCGGTGTCCGCTGCAGATCAGACGTTGCATGCTTCGGTGAGTGCATTAGCATCAATGTAGATAGGTGGATTGTGCGGAGAAGTCAAAATGATGAGGGTGCTGTGACCATGAGGTGGCAGCGCGGAGTCTGAATCCACGGCCTTGTTCACTTCCCAATTTGGAAGTCCTAAAGTTGGAAGTTTGTCATAAATGCGCAACTGTAGCATTTCGTTTGTATTTGTGAATTATTGTCCAAAAATTGATTAATTAGGCTCAAAAGATTCATCTCGCAAAGTACAACAAAACTATGCAATTAGTTTTTGATTTCATCTACATTTAGTACTTCATGCATGTATCGCAAGTTTGATGTGACGGAGAATCTTCTTTTTGCATAGTGTCAAAGTTGGGATTTTGGTGGAAACTAAACATGACCCACATGGGACTTCAAGGTATAGCAGCACTCCATTAAAAAAAACTATCATAATAAAAGACAAAAACAAAACTTGGAAATTTTTTAAAGCTCAAGTGATTAACTTAAAATATCAACGGTACAAGACATTTCAACAAGAAAACTGTGTAAAAAATACAAATATTGAGAAATCCAAAAAGATCAATCTAGAATTTTCACATATTAATAGCTCACATCCATCCGTGATATCATATATGAGTAGATAAATACAACCTCATATAGCCCTCATGGAAAAAGTAATATACATGGCGAAAGGGTACTAACCCAGTGATTAGAGCACCTCAGATTAGAGCACCTCAATAGTACCAGCAAGCTCGGTTCGACGAGCGAATTTCTAGAATAAAAAATTATAAAAAAATAGGTAGAAACTTCCCCGTTGACTACGGTAAAAAAAACAATATACATGCACAATCAATGATAAATTTAAGTTGCGGAGTAAGACTGAACCCATTGCACAATCAGTGACAAAAAGTACTAATTGAAAAAAATAGTAATTCGACGTCTTAACCCTCGCATAACATTACATGTCAAAATTTGTATCTCGTTGGTTTCCAATTCAGCACCAACAATAAGATTGAAGTGTTTTCGCCAATTCTTGTTGACTAACCAACAAAAGTTGCGTATACCCAATAAGCTTGTTTGATAAGATAACATATTAGGTTAGATAGCATTCCTCGATTGCAAAAGGGGTCATAAAATTGATTTCCCACAGCTTCATATGAGTTAGTAGAGATAGAAACAAACCTCTAATTGTCAAAATCGGCCAAATTAATTATATAAACATCTCCAACGACCAAATTTTAAAGTTAGCTCCTTTTTTGCCTTATGCTCAATGCTTGGATGTGCATTCTCACCATGCGAGTTTCAACACCGGTAAAAGACCTCACACACTGAACAGTCTGCTGCATTGCCCAACTCGTATAGGCTTCCTATGGCATTGCAATTCCAGAGTCGTGGAGCACAATAACAACATGCGTTTTATATCCTTTAGATTCCGGTGCATAATATATATCTTCTTCATCAAAATAGTCAAATAATATTCCAGTTGGAATAACAACTAACAATGGAATACCTTATCGAAACCTAAGAAAATATAAATAATAACAATAAACAATTGAGAAACTAACAACCACCCCCAACTCACCAACCGACTGTATAAAAAAATAAGACTTACCAGCTTCTCACATTTAATGTCCATTGTGGGACACGAATACAAGGCTGATCACATGACTGCAAATCATATTGCATGTTGCCAATATAAGAAACACCATAGTAACACGCAGCTATAAGTATAGTTTCCATGGTTGGATGATGATGTGGTTTGACCATATCACGAACAATCTGAGATATTTTTCCAACTCGACAATGAGCGACTTTTTCATAATTCCAGTTCATTCCATTTGCATCAAAATTGGTTGCTTCATCGTAACCAAATCTTGTCCCTCTAACTCTTCTCATCATGTCACAAAGGGCAAGAAATGAAAGAAGAAGACACTGGTCTGAAAATGAAAACATGAAATGTAAAAGAAAGTGTCGCAATGAGATTGAACTAACGTTGTTTACGAATTAAACTTTCATGATAGTTTATAGATCAAAATAGAGTTCTTATTTTAATCAAAGTTATCCTAAATGCTAAATGGTAAACAATTGGTCACCCTATATTTAGTGTTTATATTGTTGAAGCGGCGTTTAAATGGAATTAACGATCAAAACGGATTTGTACTTCTCCAAAATATACATATTTATGCATGTGAAGAAATCTAAGTAATTATACATCTATATGCATAATGCATGTAAAAAACAATTAGATCAAGTTCTCACTGAGAGTCACAACTTAATATATTATCCCAGGTTCCTAGCATGACAAAAGAGCTAAAAATTCTAAAATTGCTTGCTGTAGGGATAGTGGGTGCATGGTGAAAGACTGTTGGGATGTGGATTTATGGGCAATAGATTTTAGAAGAACTTTTGGTCGTGAGGAAATCATAGAATGGGAGGCCTTGCTGTGAAAACTAGAACCAGTTCAATTGAATGAAGACAAGGATGAGGCGCAATGGCTACTGGAAAAGTCAAGGAAGTACACCACAAAGTCGATGTATTGCTTCTTGTTATTCAGGGGGGTACTAAATAAGAGGATGGAAAAACTATGGAGGAATAGAATGCCACTGAAACTCAAGATTTTGGTCTCGCAAACATCTCTAGACAGGCTGCAAATGGGGGCGACACTCAAGAAGTGAAAATGGAAAGGCGAGGCCAACTGTGTGCTTTGCGGAGTACCTAAAACTGCTAACCATGTTATGTTTCAATGTGTGGTAGCAAATTTTGTGCCGGCTTGCATTAAAGAGGCCTTGGGCTGGGAACCTTGGATAGATATCCACTCTGCTTCCAAGATTTGTTGGACTGACCTTATGGGATACCATCATCATTGGAGTAGATTAAACAAAAGAAAATATAAAAAAAGAAAAAAACATCTATGCATATGCATGGTTGAGCATGGAGCCTTCCTCGTTTCCTCCATGGCACAAAGCAAGCGTGGTTGGTAGGAAAAAGATCAAGAGAAAAAAATCGCACACAACAAGCATGGTTATGCAAACTAGTTTGGACGATTGGGCTCCTTGCAACGGTTAATAGGTTGTTGTCAGACTGTTCAATACATCATATCATTGTTAGCTTTCTTCCTTCCAGGTTGACAGATTGGATCCCCCTCCCTTACTCTCTCAGCCCTCAAATCATCACCACAACGGAAGCGAAACGGCGGCATGGTATTGCTCTCTAGCGATATGGCGCGGACTAAGGATGGGGGATCAGATCTGCGGTAGGGACGTAGCGGCAACGCTCCCCTGAGAGCCACCCCGTGGGCACGATGATCACCCGGTCAAGGTCGACACAATTGGAACAATCACCGTCAACACAGCTATGCAAGCGGTGAATTTCGAGGTCCAGGCCCATCGGTGAGAGTTGGGAGGATGAAAAGTCCATCAAGAGGATGAAGGCACACAGCCAGGAGGATTCGACGATGGTAGCCTCAGATCCTGCTACCGTGAAATAGGTCTCTAACATGACTACCGCAGAGCAGTCCACCTCGTACGCTGCTTATTCCACTATCAGCTCTCCCCTTCGATGCCCATTCATCCCCGAAGTCAAGGATTTTGCCGGCAAGGTGATGTACGACCTGACGATTGGTGATGCTTATATTTTAAAGAGGAAGAGAAATACTCTACCAAATTAGGTATGCTACTCGATCCCCTTTCCCTTCCCCTCTTCTCTTCGTGTGGCATAAGAACACAACAGACATGGTAAACAATGCTTAATTGTTGCTCTCCTATGATGAACATGTTTGTATGTTACTCGATCCCCTTTCCCTCCCCCTCTTCTCTTTGCGTGGCATAAGAACACAATAGACACCGTAAATAATGCATAATTGTTGATCTCCTATGATAAACATATCTACTTGTAGAGCAGCACAAGAAACTGTTAATTCTCGCTCATTGTGTACCTAATTCATGCCTTGACGATCCCACCCTGTTGCCTATTCGAGAATCTACAACAAAGATAGTCCGTCAAACTGGCAAAATCGTTCTAGGGCTTTCTTCTTATATTGGTACACATAATCTACTGTATATTATGTAGAGTTTGTCTAAGAGTGCAGTGAAGTATCTATTGTTTGATAAGATCATCAAATGTGATGAGATACTATTGTATATGTTTTATAGTCACTACTATATTGTTTATCTCTATCCTCTTGACTACTTCGGCCTTCTAACAACAAATGAGATCTATTGTATAATATTGACCAATAAAATACATATTATTTTTCTCATGCTCCTACTATTTAGAGGTTATTCTATTTGTGATTGAGTTTATTACTTGTGATTTTCTAAATCTAAATTTGTTTTGCCATTTTGCGAGAGAGTTCCAGCTTGAAGAGGTAGATGAGAGCCAAGATTCTACTAGAGTGAGACATAAAGGACATGACAAATAGGTGACAATACTTTTTCCCTTTCTTTTCCCATGTGAAGCTTCTTATATTCATAAGAAGGTTATGGCAAATACAACATTTGCCTTTAAGACATTTTGGGAGTCTATCGACAATTAAAAGAGAAAGGGGTAGTATTTAATTCCATCACGTATTGTACCATAATGCCAAGCACTATAATTGTGATGAGCATTTTATTCAATAGGGGTAGGAAGTATAAGTGTTTCCCCAACCGTGGTCACCTTTTTTCAAAAAGGTTGACAAACATAGCCAATAGATAACCAAAAGCAGTTGGTTCCTTAGCTTCGCACCCAGCAATTAGGGGTGCATTTAGAAAATATTAGCATAAAGGCATAGAGGTGACAAGGTTACAACAAAACATAGAAGTTTGACTTTGAACATAATGAAATTTTTATTTCATCGGGAAGACATAATTGTATGCCCTAATTTATACAATAGAGAAGATATCTACCATAGAACTAAGGAAATAGGTTCTTATGTCCAAGCATATCCTAATTCATGTTGCATGACAAAATAAATATATAAAATATACATATATTCTTTTCTAATAGCAAAATTGGAGGTATTTATTTAAGATGAAAACTTATAAAGAATTAAACAAGTGTCTATAGACTCTTGCTGCATAACCAATATCTTTTAAACAAATTTATTTTTTAAAAAAGAATATAAATTTATACCTCATTTACATAAGTGCCTGTAAATAAAGATAAAATTATGCTCCTCTTAGGAAAAAAATATAAGTGATTGACTCCAACGTATAAAATTGATAGAGCATGCATTAAACTTTCCAACATTAAAGTTTATTTAGTTTGTGCTTGCGATATCTTTATTTCCTACATTAAAAGGAACGAGACGGCTATCACATAAGTTCTTGTACCATGACCATAATATTAATCATAGCTATATAAAAAATAAAATAAAATAAAATAAAAGCTTTTATAAAATGTTGTGAAGAAATCAAGACTAGCACTTCACCTCCTCTCTTCCAACAAATTTTCATTTTGTATGTTTTTTCAATAATTATTCTTAGTTAAAGGGGGTGACCAAGACCTTGCTCTTGTGTGCATGTGACATCAAAGCTCAATGACTAGTTTTCTCGACCAAGGCCATATGTAATCAGGATCACTCATTCAGAACTACTAGCTTCGATCTAGATTTTAGCACGCCATGTCTCGTTTACCATGACCCCAACCCATGGCGTGGTCAACCGAATTCATGTGACTATGGACCCAATCCACTGGTAAAAAAACTCTCACTACCTCAGCCCCAGTACACTGTCATGGATGGTGAGATTAATGTCGTAATTGTTAATACTTATTGTATGAGATGGGCCAATTTAGATGGCAGGTATTGTGTTCTGAAATTTGGTAGGTTTATTGTTTTTGAAATATCATTGATGGTTTTCGATTGTTATTGATGTACCTTCGATTGAATAGTCTTTTTATACATTAGTAGAATACAAGGTCATTTCCGATAATATCATATCATTTTTCATATTTTAGCAAACAAATGTGAAAGTCAAAGTGGTTCATGAATCGTTTCCCCACCCATAGAGCAAGCCCTAGCCCCTAGCTAGGTGCTCTTTTTAAGGGAATCAGCAGTGGAATCCCCTGCCATTTTGTATATATATGAAAAAGAAAATATGTACATTTTACAGTGTTGCATACCTAATAGAAAAAAAAGGAATAAGGAAATTATAGATTACTCAGCCAAACCTTTAATTTGTTACCAATAGTTGGTTTTGCTCTAATAGTTACTAGCTTCAACTCTTCCTCAAAAACAGTCCTCCGCGAGTAAAAGAGAGGGATCCATTGTCAAAATAATACTATTGCGGTGACGTCAAAATAATACTATTATCAAAATAATACATATTTTTACCAACCATTTTGGTTGGAACCTAGGATAGATGAAGATCAAAGTTGTCTATATTTTCGCAATCTTGAGTCAAATTGGCACATTGTGAGAGAAAATTGTTAGAGAGTTTGAGATTCTTTGCTTACAATATAAATGTGCAATAACACATTGGCAGGTAGGAACTTTGTGAAGTGTCTACTTAATTAAGGTGTACCGCAATATCCCCCAAACAAACTATAAACTATTAGCAGTCTACTATAAAGACAGGAATTGTAATTTCTGAACCATCTGAAGCACGATATTTTGGCACGACCATAACACGGCATGACATGATAAATTTTTGGTCATGTAGTGTAGCATTACAGGTGGCATGGCACGGCACAATATCGTGATATTTTAAGCGATTAGGATGGCAACGTGAGTATAATGATCTCTTTTAGCCTTTCTCTTTCTTCCTTTTTTTTATACTTCCACCCTTCTAAAACAAATTGGATGGTTACACATCCAAGTTATGTGGAAAATTATGGTTGACAATAAATATAATAGGGTCGGATCTTGGACTGGCATGGCACAGACGTGTTATAATAGGACGTGCTTGAACTTATACAGAGGCATTTTTTTTCTCTTTTCATTTTTTTCTTGTAAAGTTTGTTCATAAAACTTTTGTTGCTTTTGATTTTTTTTTGACATTTTTTGTTTCTTTTAAAGTTTGTTAGATTTTTTCTCTGATTTTTTTTGAAAATTTTTATCCCAATATTTTGAATTCAGGTTTTTGTCTCAATTTTTATAAAAACTTTACATAAACATTTTTTCACAAAATTTGTATGAAAATATTCTCTATTTAAAAATTTTGTGTAAAACGCTTGCGACAATTTTTATTTTCAAAAGTTTGTATGTAATTTTTTTTAGATTTTTTGTTTAGAAAAATGTGAGACGGATCTGCACGTGGGAACAGTTCCGACAGACGGTCTGAAATCGACCGTACGGAAGGCTTCTCCCGAACGACCGTAAATCTGATTAGTCCGTCCGGCCATAGCGTGATCTAGTCCAAGTCCCACCTCTACTATTGTGGCAAATTAATTTAGACTGAAGCATCAGGTGCAACCAGAGTGTGCTTGCGTCTACAAACTGGAGATTACGATTTACGAGAACTCCGTGAGAAAACAAAGACATGCACTCAATTGGCTCCCTGTCGCGTGCTGCTCGATAGGTTCTTCTCTGGTCGCCGGCCGGCATCTGAGAAGCCCCGCTGCCGATGGGCGGATTCTCTGCTTCATCAGGTTCGGTAGTTTGAGGTTTATGTTATGACGAGAGCAGTTCGCCAATTTGTGTCGCTTTCGTTCGAGTGTCGAAATCAGAATCACGTACAATAGTTGACGATCGGAGAGGACGGAGGAGGAGAACCTGAATGATGGGTAGGCGCCACATTGAACGCTGTTCTTCAATTGCTTTCCATCTCCAGCTCTGGCCACTGACGTCTCGTCCGCAGGCTGCGGCCTGGAATCCCCAGCAGGCAAGAGCGGGGCACAGCATGCCGTATTGGGCGACTGGCGTGACAGTGAGACGGTTGGCGGTGGCGCCATGCGAGATCCTTCGTCAGGGTCAGGGTGGTAGCGCCATCGTTTTCGCACGGATTATTTGCTCCTTGGCCATTTCCATGCTGCCAAAAATGAACAGATATACGGCCACTGTTCACTGGTCCATGCGTCATGGCGAGCTTACCTGTTGTTTCAAATTTTTGTAATGCATGCTCCAAAAAACACCTGGCATTTTTTACCTTTTCAGAGATGGATAGCACAATGGATTTGCTGGAAATTCCAGCATTAACCAGGTAGCAGACGTACAGTCATTTCTTTACTTTGCTACAAATAATTCTAGTCTGCTCTCAGGAAAGGACTAGTATAATTCTAGCTGAAGCATGTCGGAGAAAAGGTCGTCGCAGTGTGCTAATCATTCCAGGTCCCGGGACGTTGGGCGACAGCTTTGCGTGAACCATCTGAATCCCAACGAACGTTGAGAAGGCATGAGGTGGTTCCACCTGATGAACTGTTCTGTCAACCGATTCGTCCCGTTTAAGTTAAGCCCCATGCTTTTGGGGAGAGGGAAGATGATGATAAATGATTAAGGAAGCTTAGGTCAACTTGGACTGTGTTGAGGTTAGAAGTTAGAGCGACCGTTAAGTCGGGTAGCGCTACTCCATTCGTGTAGGGGCAGAGGAGGGCGACTTCTGAGCCGCAGCGATCTAGGGCGCTGGCCGAGCAATCGAGAGTTGCACACAAAGTCTATGTCCTACCCCATTCATGTATTTTTTTTAGAATTTTAAAATTGCACAAAGTGCATTACCAAAAGGCTGTGCGGAAGCAACAGAAACTAACGTAGGCGATGGTCGATCAGAGAGAAAAATCGAATGAGAGGCGGGCCAAGCCAACTTGTGCAGAAGAGCAAGCAAGCCAAATTTCCATTAATTTCCATGGTTCTCGCTACACACGCGGACACTCCGAAGGGAAGAGAAAAGGAACAGAAAAAACATGGCAGTGGAAGGGAATCCATGTACACTTGTAGCCAAGCCAACGGCTCCCTAGCTATCTAGTGCCCTCCGGCGTTGGCCTTGAGCATGATGGCGGACGCCGGCAGCGGGCTGCGCAGCGGCGAGCGCGGGGTCGGTGGCTGCTCGAGGCGGCGGCCCTCGGCGTCGTAGTGGATGGCCCCGGAGAAATCCAGCGGCTGGCACCGCTCCCCCATCATTATCTCCTTCCTCCACACGCCGTCGTCCTCCCACTCGAAGCTCAGCTCGTCCTCCGCCTTCCTCCTCCTCTTCGACTTGGACGACGGCGACGAGAGGACCTTCTTGATGACTCCGCCGCCACCGAGGAACGGCACGATGGCGCGCGGCGAGAAGGACGCCGCGACGCCCTCCCGCGGCGGCCGCAGGTGAAGCCGGCGCGCCGCCCGCGACAGCCGCCGCGCGCACGTGCCCATCAGCGCCGCCACCGCCTGCGCGAAGCTCATGCCCATTGTCCTCTTGCTCTCCCCGTCTCCCTGTTCCGTTCTTGGATGGCTTTTCTGTGCGGCTGCTGCGCACGCCATTTCGCGGGTATTTGTAGCGCCCAGCGGCCAGCGGGTGGACGACGCAGACGAGCCCGGTCGGGGCAGCTGGATTAAGCAGCTAATCACTCAGTTACGACCGATCCGGGCTGAATATATGCGCTGGGCTTCGTCTGCCGCTGCCTGGGCTGTGCCTGGTGCTTTGTTTGTGGGCTGTGCCTGGGCTTTGAGAGCTCACGTTCTTGGGCCTTGAACATAAACTCGTGATACTGCCAGAAACCAGGCACAGCCCACAAACAAAGCATTCCCAGTCGTCTCCGCCTGAACCAGAAATTCCCCCATTTCTTTAGTAATGATCATTTCATGTTCATATAGTAATGATCGAGTTGTTTCTAAAACAAAGTAATGATGGCTAACATGATCTGTACGTAAAATAGTTCCTTTCACTCATATTAAAGATGCATGTGTCTTTCTTTCTTTCTTTTTTGTTGTGCACAGTGATGTCGAGGCCTAAGCGTCCGTTTTGCAGAGTAATAATGAACTTGATCTGCAGTAAAATGGTTCCTTATCGCACATATTCAAAATTCATGTGTGTTTAGGGTTGTGCGTAGAAATCACTGAGTCCATTCCGTAGTTTCCCACAAAGAAAGGGCCTGTTTTGCAGTGTAGATATAATCAGAGTTTGAACATTCTTTTAGATTAAAGAAAAAAACATCCGACCAAGACATTCACAAGTGAATGCTTACGCCACTGCAGAGAGTTTGCACATTATTTAATAGAGCAGAATTCGCTTCTTGAGGATATTAATTTCAGCTAACACATAACAATCAAAATAATTCTAGCTGAAACATGAGCCCGGATGGTGGATAGCTTTGCTTGAGCCCGCTGGATTACAACAAACATTCAGAACGTATGGGTAGCTCCACATTCCACTTTCCACCTGATGACTCGTTCTGCCAACCAACTCTTCCCGTTCAAGTTAAGCTCCTCCTATTTTGGGAGAAAAGAAGACGATGATGACAGTGGAAGAAAATGAGGTTGGAACGGCCGGTTTGTGAGGTACTGCTATTCCATTCAGGTACTGCTTGGTCAGTGTACTAAACTTGCGGAAGACCTTTGGATCAGGGTCGACCAAATTCATCGTAAAAGATTCATATGGGTGGATATGATCAAAAAGCTTAAACGATGGTAAAAGAAAAAACAATTTGTTTACAAAGGGGAAAGCAAGAAAATAACAGAGATACGTTGAAGTAAACAGCTGCGTAAGAAACGAGAGCGAGAAATTCTGGAGGAGCAAGCTAAGGTTTCGATAAAAAATTTACACTGTTGCTTAGTCTCAAACGATAGAGAAAAACGAGAGGCCTATTATTATAGGAGGAGAGGAAGAGGAGAAGCAGAGCAAAACAGAGCAGAGGCAAGAAGAAAATGTACACTGACTACAAGTAGCGAGGCACTACAGACGGCTGCGTTGTTCCTAGTATCCTCCGGCGTTGGCGGCGAGCTTGACGGACGCCGGGAGCGGGCTGCGCAGCGGCGAGCGCGGCGGCGGTGGCTGCGCGAGCCGGTGGCCCTCGGCGTCGTAGTAGATGACCCCGGAGAAGTCCAGCGGCTGGCACCGCTCCCCCATCATGATCTCCTTCCTCCACACCCCGTCATCCGCCTGCTCCTCCGCCGCCGCCTTCCTCCCCTTCGTCTTGGACTTGGACGAAGACGACGAGGACGCCTTCTTGACAACCCCACCGCCGCCGAGGAACGGCACGATGGCGCGAGACGAGAAGGACGCCGCGACCCCGTCCCGCGGGCGCAGGTGGTGCAGCCGCCTCGCCGCCCGCGACAGCCGCCGCGTGCACGTGCCCACCAGCGCCGCCACCGCCTGCGCCAGGCTCATCCCCATCCTCACCCCCTCTCGCCGCCTCCTCTCTCCCTCCCTCGTGCTCTGTTCTTGGAAGGCTTCTCGCGCGCGCTTCCCTGCCGAGTGCCCGGCCGCTGCGCCCGCCGGTTCGCGGGTATTTGTAGCGCCGAAGGGGTGGATCGGGCGGGCGGGTCCGAGTGCGACGCGCCGGTCGGGACGGTTGGGTTAATTAAGCCGGCTACTGCTAATCACACCACCACCACGAGTACACGACCCATCGGATTTGATTGATTAGTGTATTTTCCTTGCCCTGGCGGGCTGCCGGGCTGGGCGAGCAGTGGTGGATTTGGGGCGCTTGCGCAGGTGGCGCGATAAGATCACCGGTCTCCGGAGGGATTTCGCTCCCGGAGCGCACGCAACTGCGAGCGAATTGAAGAGGCGAAAGCGATGGGTTTACGCCTGTGGGTGGCGGGGAATTTGGACGCGCAGTACGTGGCCGTCCTGGTAGATGCGTGTGTTCGTTGGCGGTTGGGATGAGCGTGGTTGCGGGTGCGCCACTGGACGGTTTTTTTTCTAAGGTGCAACAGGGGTCCACCTGAACGTTGATTCAAATACCTGGCTCGAGCTGGCAGGTTTCCATTTTACAACCCAGCATAAGGGATGATGTTTTTGCAGAAGGGGGGATGAAGCAGTTGTTGACGCTCGTTATTGATACACTTTTATTGCTATTTAACTAATATTTTTATGCATATTCTTATACTAACCCGCCACTTGGCACCTGAAATAACCTCGTTTTCGCATATGCAAGATATTCTGGAGGACATTCTGTTTTCGCAGGAAATTAGGCTAAATATGCATTTTTTGATAAAACCTTGAACAAGCAGTGGATCAGAGAAAGATGAAGACTAGAGGCAGAAAAGGGCCCAAGCTAATCGGCCTAGTGCCCCTAAGGCCGATCGGCCTGAGGTCTTCTGGCCTCCACCGACGCTCATTTTTAACAAGCAATCCTTGACTTAAGGGCTAAATTTGTGAAGATATGGTAAGGATCCCTTCGGGATCAAGGAGGAATCAAAGAAGATTAAGCGGAGATTTGGAAAGTTATTGAAGATCAATCTCATCCGAAGCTACCGACGTGTCAGGCCCACATGCATAAAAAATAAGATTCCAAGACAATAAAGAAGACTTGGCGAAAGGAAGGACCAGGCCGATCGGCCTGGACCCCTCCGGGCCAATCAGCCTACCCCTTTCCTTCGCCTGTTCGCCTTCCAATTTAACCCACGAGCTTTTCAGACTATAAATACCCTGAAAATTTACCAAGTCCGGGAGGATCCACTAGAAGTCGACGAACAGAGGGACACACACCAGAATAAGCTGAGGACCGCTGCAAGTCTTCGAGGTTGTCTAGGAGATGGCTTAGGCTAGATCCTAGCTGCCATGGTCGTCCTTGCGCGGCGAAGTCATGGTGGAGTTCTGGAGCTGAGCCTTGTGATCTTCAAGGCTCATGCACACACGAGGTGATATCAATCTAATCTTATGCTTACTTGATCTACTACGTCGCATGCTTATTCTCATATGTTTAGCTAGCGTATGTTCTTAGTAGGAATAGATGTAATTGTGGTGATTAGTCTATGTCTTGCCGATATATCTTAGTAGTGTGTAGGAAGTCAGGGTGATTACTCTTGTGTGGTGACAACACGTGGGAGGAAAAGATCGAATGATTGCGTAATGTTGAGTAGGATTGATGGCGAGTACTGTGGGAGTCATTTGAGGTAAAGCTTTGGGAAACCAGAGGCATGATGATGAAAAGGTAGGGGTTGAGAAGATCGCCTTGTCGCAAGCCACACCGGCATTGAATCCAAGGCCCGGGGATGCCGTTGAGGAGCACTGCCGTGCGCCCGATGGAGAGGAGGCTACGCATCCAGCCGCGCCACACGTTCCCAAAGCCGCGGAGCTCGAGAACGCGGTCGAGAGCTTCCCAGCTAACTGAGTCAAAAGCTTTGCGGAAGTCAAGCTTAAGGACTACGATGGGACGTACTGGACGCGGTAGCACTAGACAAGTTCCGTGGTGAGCAGGAAGTTGTCCGTGATGAAGCGCCCCTTGACGAAGCCTGTCTGGTAGTCGAAGATGAGCGCGGGGATGACGCTTTGCAAGAGGTTGGTGAGGATCTTGGCAGCGAGCTTCGGCATGCAATTCTGCAGGCTGATTGGCCGGAAGCTGTCGGCGGTGACGACCTTAGGCTTCTTAGGCAGGAGCACAACGTGAGCTTGATTGACGCACACTAGGTGTGTTGTGCCGTCGTGGAAGGAAGAGAGCCATACCAGCACTGTGTCGCCCACGGTCGGCCAGAACTGGCGGAAGAAGGCCCGAAGGCAGGGCCAGGGCTACTGGCGGTGCGCATGTGCCAAAGCATCATCTTAGCCTCGGAGGGGGTGAACGGAGCCTCCAGGGCATAAAGGTGCGATAGGGAAGGGAGCAGCCGCGCAACGCCGTCTGGGAAGGTGATGGGGAGTTGGGGACAGTGTCACCAAGCATGCCCGAATAGTATCGGTGTAGAATGCGCTCCTTGCCAGCGTGGGAGGAGACGGGGACGCTGTCGTCGTGCAAAACTTGAATCTTGTTGCTGCGGAGTCGCGCGGAGGCGGAAGCGTGGTAGAACGCGGTGTTTTCGGTCACCGAGTTTACACGTCTTGATGCTATAGTGTTGGTGCTAGTAGAGGCCGTGCTCGCGAACAGCGCGTGCAAGGCGCGCCTTGACCAGGGAGCGCGGAAGGGCTTTGGCGGAGATGAGGGGGCGGCGCTCTTCTAGGAGATCCAGGAGCTTGAGGACCGTGCGGCAAGCCACCATGACGGCCGCCGGCCGCTGCCGGCCATGCGCCCACTTCTTGCACATGGCGCGCGTCCGCTTGAGGTTGCGGCAAACGCAATCGGAATGTTCCCTCGTTGATTCTGGGGGTGGGCCCAGACGCACGCCATGAACCGCTGGAACTTGGGGTCAGGCGCCCAACTTTTCTCGTAGCGGAAGATGTCGGAGATGGGAGCCGACGATGTGGCGGTGACCATCAGCGAGATATGATTCAAGGTGGGGCGCGACAGCGACTGCAGCACGGAGTTGAGGAGGACGGTTGCACTGTGTTGTTGGGTGAATTGAAAGATGGGACGGAGACGGCCGAGGGGGGAGCGTTCTTGATTGTGAGGGGGATTTCGCTGAATATTCCATTCCAAAGATGGAGGGAGCGATGAAATGAAAGGGTGCTTTTCAATTGGTTAAGATCTCGCTGTGTATGTATCTGTCCGAGGAAGATTTGCGTTCCGAAGATGGCGAGAGTACGGGGTAATTTGACAGGCAGTTTGCATGGAGGCCGTGAGGAATTCGGGGACGTGTCAGTAGTGTGTGCTTAGGGAGGCGCTCTCTGTCGTTGTCAGGCGATTAACTCTGCCGGTGGGAAGGGAATATGACGTGTCCAAACGAAAATATCCATGGTTCTACAACTGTACGTTATTCCTGTATATCCAGCAGCCAAAAGGAGAAGAAGGTCAGTGTGCTAATGCGGATATGCGAAGGAACTCTCGAGTCAACTGTGGAGTTGAGGTGGTCAAGTAGAAGCACCGGACCAGTAAACAATTGCACGGCCTATTGGAACAGGGAACCAGCGGGTCAACTAGGTGCTCCTTAACCCGAATGTCAACGCTGCATTAGCAATCCAAAGTTGATCAGGCAGACTAACAAAGTCTAGTCTCGACACCATCGCAGATCATTGCTAAGCGAGGTCCACCTACTGAGATTTTTAAGCGCTGCCGGGTGCCGCGAATGCCGACCGATGACCTCGCCTCCGACCTCCTCCCGGAAACAGGACAAGAATAATGCGTGCAGCAGCTAGTGCCTCGGCGGCCACCACCACCACCACCACACGAACCCGTGGCCTTGTGCGCGCCGGGGTGGAAAGCTTTGGCGAGCGCGCGTCAGATCCGATCCGGTTGGCGTCACGCCACGCGATGCTCTCTGCCCGGCCGGCCACTACGGGCGCGGCGCATGGCTGGGCGGCGCACAGCACAAACGCTCGGCGTTCCCACCTCGAAGCCCCCAAAGGAAGTTGTTGCCTGCGCGCCATGGCGGCGCTGGTGGGATGGTGGAGGAATGATCTAGTCCACTGACGCCCTACCGCACTCACGCCCTCGGCAAATCTTTCCGCCGTCTTCAGGGCCCTGCCTGCCATCATTTTGGCTGCCTGTAAAGGGTGGAGATGATCACCGGGGTCGTACGATCTTTTTGAGATCACATCTATAATCAGCTACCAAATCGGCTCGAAATTGAGTGCGTCAATATGGTGTGCAATTTGGTCTCGCGAAGTGACTCGTACACGTGCTGGCATGCTGCTATTAGCATGCCCACTGGAACGTACTGGGCACAAGTGCACTAGCTACTAGCTAGTTGTCCATTATTGATGTACTCCGCTTAGCAAGGTAGGTGGCGGCGAGTGAGTGGTGACAGGGTGTGCATGCAACGTGGTGTCTATCCTGTTCGCACTCGCACTTGCGCCCCCTGGACCGTGAAAGCACGGAGCACAAACGATACGATCGTAAGAAGATATTTTGGGTTTAATTTTCTACTGTTCGTGCATCGATCTCAGGCGACGCGATTGCAATGATATTTGCGACAAAAATCTTGCTTCTTGATGAAAAAAAAAACGTGATACACAGTTGGGTGTTACTCTGTTACGACAGGTGCGAGTGTAACCATGTTGCATGAACAGGGATCAGTGAGGTGATCAGTCGACATCCCAAACTTAAGCGTAACATTGTTTTCAAAATGAAGGCGCGAGTCCACTCTCAACTCCTCTAGACATTAGGTTGTTGGGTAGCATTATGCATGAATCATGATGTAACAGAAGGCGACAGTACCGACCGCCGTACATGAACATGCATTTGAAACGGTGTAACTTGCTCGTAAAGGATAGCCCAAAGTGCCAAACTGTTGCCAATTGATTCTCCGGTCCAAACCAAATGCACTTGCGATCGGAGGGTTTTCCAGCACCCTGCTGTTGGAGATTCTTGGATGCCATCGCCGTCACCGTGAATCGTCCTCCGCGCGCATTGCAATGCAATGGGCAAAGTTCGGTGCACGTTTGTTTTCGTTACGTTACCGCATTTAACTTTATTTAGTCCAAGTCGTTGTTTGCAGGGAAGAAGAAGCAAGGATCTTTGTGCTTTTTTTCCCCGGAAGAATCTTGGTGTTTGTAGCAAGGCAAGGTGTTCAATGCGGCCGTGCGGGTAATGCAATACTACAAAACGAGACGAGACGAGACGAGACGAAAGAGGTTGCTGTTATCAAATCAACTACTGAGAAATTCAAATCGGGTGGAGGACGCATGCGTCGGGGTCGGGTGGCGTAAGCGATCCATGTCGAGTAGCGGTCGTGTCATCCCTTGCCAGATCGGTCTCAGTGCGCCGTGCTCCAGCCGCAATTGATCGGCAAGCGGACGGTGATTTCCTCTCCCACTTCCCAGCGCGCGCCGACCTCGGCCAGGGCCGCGAAACCCACCACGGCGCGGCCGCCACCGCATACAACCTGGGCGCCGCCCCTTGCCCGAGGCTCCCGAGCGCACGGCTGCCATGAGACGCGACGCCATCTTTTGCTGGGAACTAGCGTGTCCATCCATCCGCGGTGCCGGTCGGTGCATGGCCTTTGCTCGATCTCCAGTAGTTTTCTCCCGTGTTCTGCCGCACTCCCGCCCCTGCCTGACAGCGACCGGCTAGTGAGCGTGCGGCCACGGGCGTCGCAGGATTAACGACGCGACAGGCAGGGGAAATAAAATATTCGGTGCGTTTGACCGCCTTTCGGCCTGAGGCGCACGGCTGGTTTTAGTCGCGTTCGCGCCACTAGTGCGCGCCAATTAGGAAAAGCTGGGATGCGGATTGGGGATTGAGTGACTGACGAGAGTTGAAATGCTTACTAGAGTAGCCAGGTTATTGTTAATTTATGGTGTGGCCAGTGACGGCCGGCCGGCGTTGACTCAACGCCTGCTACGGGATCCCGGTCAGTGGCGAGGGACAATTCGGTGGGCAGGGCGTGGCTGCGTTTGTCTAAGGCCGCAGACCGAGGGTAGCTGGAGTCGCGATCAAATCTGGCAGGCTTGTCTTGTTGCCAGTCCTGTCATCCTGTGTTCCATGGCGTTGGTGGCTTCCTTGGCCACATAGGAGCCACTCCAAGTCAATCGTGTCCATTCTACTCGGCTCATGCACGATATGGCCGATGCCCGCAAAAAAAAAAAAAGTACGATATGGCCAAGATAACAGTACTTTTGGACTTAAGGTCAAGTGTTTGGCAACGGTTGAAATTGAACTGAAACATCTCCGATTCAGATCGTCTCGAGTTTGGCCGTTTTGTCCGTCGCTGTTCGCGTGACTGCGTGTCGTCGATGGGTTGAATCTCCCTGTGGGAACAGGCCCTTTGGTCAATGCGGTCCCGGCCCAGGTAGCACGGTCGAAGCATTTTCGTGGGCTCATTTTTCAGGCCACGACGGTAAGAACATGCGCCTCCTCCTCAATGGTCAGTGCGTGTTTGTCTGTTTGATTCGCTCCAAAATGGACGAAAAAAAAAACGTGTTTGATCCGTCAGGAAGAAAAAAAACTCCTGTATGCATAGGAATACACCACTCCAAGTTGGAGCTGACACCCATTTTCCTTTGGTTGGAGCTGACGCCTACGCCTTGTATGCTAGGTATACTTCATCTAGAACTTCAAATATTCCTAGCCTTACACATATATCAGTATTTTCAAGGTATCAGCAAAAAGGATGGTCCACTAACTAGGGCAAAATGTGCGCGTCATGATTTTATGATTCGGATATGTGTCTAGGGAATAGATGCTCGTTTTCTAGCAATTCCAAAAGAAGAAATGAAAGAGAGATTGATCGTGCAATGTCTCCTTTCCTTTTGGTGCGTTCGCACTCACAAACATCGTCCCATGTCTGTTAGTCTGTTACAGTGTTGCTCTTCATCTCTCTAACGCCGACTTCGTGAACTATGTCAACTCTGTAATGCTGTTTTGGTTTCAACAATTAACCTAGGACCATCCAATTTTTGTCACTCTATTCTTGACCATAGTACATTGTCGACTTGCAGATTGAATGAATAAATAGCCAAAATGTGAGCACCACTGGTGAGTAGGTAGGTTCCGCCTATTCAATTCAATGTTATTTCTTGATCTCCCACTAGATGTCTCACTCTACGAGATGAATTCACAAATCCAAAGTGAAGTCCTGGAGAAGATAATTAGTGAATTACTACATGGAAATAGTATTTGCGAGCAGTTCACTAATTTTTCGAATGTATCAATCAAAAGCGCACGCTCAGAGTAGAATGTTCTCTTTCTTTGTGATGCCAGTCGGAAAGAAGAAAAGAAAGTGAGGATTGATCATGGAGTGTGTTTTGCATTGCTTTCAAAGCATTCTCACTCGCAAACACCACAAGCCTGTTGAGACTTGAGACAACAGCCTGTTGTTATTCATCATCTCTCTTTAGCCGGCAGCCATGTCTGACTAATCTCCTACGTATTTTGTGAAGAGTATCAAAACGAAAGGGGACAAGGACAATCCAAGGCGCGGAGCACAACGAATGTTTTGAACTCATCATCATTACCAGGCGAACCGAAAGTTTTCTCCTTTTCTTATCTACAACACCTACAAGAAGAACCTGATTCTTGGCCCACGATTCCTGCACCGATAATCAGCCAAGAGCCGAAGAAAAGAGAGGAAAGCGATCGCACGAATGGAAACGGTTTATTCCCTCTCCCCGTCGCGTCGCTCTCTCAGACGATCGTGCAGGCGTTGGGATTCTCCTCGCTGAAGATGGTGGTGAGCCTGTTGGCGTCCGTGGCGATGCGGTAGATGCCCTCGCGCACCGGCGTCGGGTAGTAGCTCCGGTACTCCCCGGAGAAGTACTCGTGCCGCCGCGGCGTCGCCTCCCACCTCGGCAGCGGCGACGGCGTGTACCGGAGCAGGTGCAGGTACCCCTGCTGCCCCTGCGCGGGCGCCGGCGACGGCGACGGCGCCGCGCCGTGAGGCCCCTGCTGCTGACCCGGCGCGCTCCCGCTGTCGCCCGGGCCCTGCGCGTCGTCGTGCTCCTCCTGCTGCGGTTGCTCCCCTTGTTGTTGCGCTTGCGGTGGGGGAGGCTCGGGGCCGAACCGGACGCGGCCGGAGTGCTTCTTCTTGCCTCGTTTCGGCGCCTTTGGAGGCTTCGGCTCGGCCGGTGGCGGCGGGTCTTGCGTTTGCGCGGGTGGCTCGGCCTCGGCGGCGGGTTGCTCCGGTTCGGCTTGCGGTTGGGGTTGGGGCGCGTCGTGGTGCTGCTCGGGCTCGGGCTCTTGCTGCGGCGGCGGTTGAGGTTGCTGAGGCGGCTCTGGTGGGCTCTGCTTCTGCTGCGGCTGCGGCGGCGGAGACGGCGGGATCACGTAGATGGAATTGTTGCTGACCACCGGCCGAACGTAGTGGATTTCCGTGGGCGCGCCGGGCGGGTAGGCCAAGGCGTAGTCCAGCCTCTCTTTCCTCCATCTATCGCTCCTCCATCTGTCGCGCCCTGCACGTGAGCAAGCCGTAATTTGTCACCACTCAGAAACTTTGCAAGATAGTTTAAGGTTTGTTGGACATACCTGACACAAGCCAGAGGTAACACTAGCTACAACATGTCTACAACTCGAATTTAATTTTACCTCCTCCTTATTTGGAAGACGAGCTAGCTCAATTACAATGACAGCATTTGATCAGAAACAACGAGGACTCGATTATACGGAGCAGTTGACAAAAAGAAAGAAGCGGCAGTGCGGCACTTTCGAGTGTACACTCTAAGCACTCAACGCAGAACATGACAGACCCGTGAACCATGCAACCTTCAGCCCTCTCTCAACAGTCAACGGCTTCATGCTTGACTAGGAGCACGAGAAACTACCAACTATAAGAATTGTAGCACAAACAAAAAACGAGTGAAGCAGAGAGACTTTTGTACGCACCGTTACATTTTCCGAGCGCTTTGGACACGATCTTCTCCAAGGGAGGATAGCAACCCATGTCTCTCCCTCCCTCCCTTCCTCACTACCTCGCCGGGTGGTGGTGGTGGCGGTGGTGGTGGTGGTGGTGCCGTTGGCGCGTGTGTGCCCGTGCCCGTTCGCGTCCGGGATGCATGCTAGCTCCTCCACTCCAGTACGCGGCCACGGAATGGAAGGGACGGGCCTTATAGTAGAAGGCCACCTGTTTGGTTGGTGCTGCCGTGGTGCCACTGCGAGGAGAGAAGGAATCCAACAACAATGATCTGGTACCTAAAAACACGCTTCTTTTTCTCTCGGCGGAAGGCATCGGCGGAAGTGGCGCAGGACATATAAAGGGATGGTCCTCGTTTCCGTGGATACAAGCTTGAGCGAACAAGTGGTGGCCGAATATATTCCTGCGGAAAACGCCGCCCATGAGAGGGAAGAACGGTGTCTGCATGGCTCACATTTGTCGTGCGCAGCAGAAAAGGTCGCGGTGAGCTTGCAGATATATACTTTGTTCTGTTACACTGCTTGCGTTCCGTCTCCCGCCTCGAGTCTCACCGTGCAACTTAGATTCAGCTGCTTAATGTGGGAAGGTAAGCTAACTTTTGAGACAAAAAGTAACATGAACAAAAAGTAGGCGATGAAGCAGGAGTAAAAACTTATTCCACAAATTACGTAGTCGAGCTCATACCAGCGGTAGTCTGGCGAAGAACAATGGAAGTATGGAAGCGGCCACCGGACTTTGATCCCTGAATCCGATACCCATAAATCTGTGGCTTGGTAACTTTATCATCAAGAAAAGTTACATATCTGGAAGCGAAATGGCCGCCTGAAAGCTAACGATTTTTTTCTTACCAAAATAGGAGTAGATTGATATACAAAAGGTAAATCCCGCGGTCTAATTGCCACAACAAATGAATCCATATGTTTTTTTTTATGAATACTATATATCTCCTTCAAGCACCATCTATGCTAATGCCCACCACTAATCCTGCAAAGTACAGGATAACTTCGACCTGCATAAGGCAGGATTTTAGCTTACCAAACAAAAGCATGACCCTCTAATTTCCTCATCTCCATGCTACGCTGAAAGCATGAAAAGCTCACGACAAAACAGACTAGATCACGCCGCAGTTGATTGCAACGCTTTTATCGTTCTCCTCCGCCATGTGGCAGTTTCTGGCTCAAAGCTAAGCTCCCAGGTTGGCCAGTAGTGAAGGTCCTGCTTTAGGGTAAGTACACGAGGCTTTCCATTCAAATGGACGGTCCTTACCCTAACAAATTCACCATCTTCCAGGCCCTAACCAAAAGAATGATTAAGCCATATTAATTTACATAAATGGTGGAGGAACATAGTAAAACCATATCTAATTATCAATATACTGCAATATAGTGATAACCAAATAAGAAAAGACAGGAAAATAACGATTGATGCATAGCATTGCACGTACCTTCACCACCTGTATAAAGGTTTCCAGATCTGGAGTTGGTTGCCCATTAATTTCAATGATCCATTGGAGAGCATAGAGACCATATCTATGTACCGGACTTCCGTGACACCATCTGCATAAAATCATTGGCGCTCAGTATTCATTCCCGGTCATATCTAAATGTGCTATTGCTCAGAGTCTAACATCTATACAATTATGTAGATAACAGACCCTGTCCACCCAATTACATTCATCATGGAGAAATATGCAACATGAAGTATGCTAGATTGCTGGTTGGTTTTAAGCCACTTCCGCCCTAAAGGCAAAATAAGATGCCATCCCTTTATTTTTATCCAAATGATAGAATTGTTTATACCTAACCACATGACATTCACTCACAACTCTTCTAAGCTCTTCTAATTTTTTTCCGGGCTCACATAAATGAACTGAAGCCCTGTACATGCCGAACTTGATGAGCACTCCGCAACAAAGTTCTTTACAATTCTAACGTCAGATAGTAGTCACCAGAATGATTGCTAATCCAAATCTTTAGTCAGTAAATGCTCGCAGATTCAAACATTAAGTTGATGAGAAGTTTATGGATTAGAGATGTTTCTAATATTGTATACATAAGTTCGTAAGGTAATCTCACCTAGCAACATAAACTCCATGACCTTCTTCTGGCAAGAAGCCAAGTGCACGCACTGCTGAATGAGGATCCTGGATAATGCATCCACACCAATTAACCATTCGGGTTGTACCATTGCCATCTCTTACATCAGTTCCAACAATAAGTTCAATTTCTTTTCCCTGCTCAAATGTTGAAAGAGTTACAATCTACACTGCTCATTTATTTTGCATTCATTTATATCGAAAAAGTTCAGTTATGTCATTCTAACCTGACGGAAGATTGTCATGTTCAGCACTCCATCTGATCCAATGGATTGGTCCAACTCTTGGCAAGCCTTCTCAATGTCAAGGAAGCATGTAATTGGCTCTTTGTTGATAGCAAGAATCATATCTCCCTGCTCTAGAAGATTTTCAGCTTTTGATCCAGCCAAACACCCTTTCACCCGCAGGACTTGTCTACGAACAGGATCCTTCTTTGCAAGGTCCTGGAAGCATAATCGCAATGAAATATTAAAAGTTTGATGTGAGCAAAAACTTCTCTATTTGCAGGTAACACAGGACAAAAGGGACCATACACTAAATTTGACAACTATTTGAGTTGCTCACTAACAGACAAACTGCATCTGAATTAGTAAGAAAGAGCAAATTGATCATCAAAATTTATCTGGTAAAAAAATGTGTGGTGGTACAAGGCAATGTGGCTCAAAAGATGTTAGGCAAAAATATAATCGCATATGCAGATCAGGCAGAATACAGAGTATTTAAAACTTTAAAAGAATGATTACCTGCACCCAGTTATCACTCAATCCATAACTTCTCGCCTTGGATAGCAAAGTTGGATAAAGTTCCACCTCCAAAAGTCTGACAAATGGCATTGGCCTCTTTATTCCATTGATAAGTCGAAAAGGGCCTTGAGTACGAGAGATAATCTTCTCAAGTACTTGGCTTATTGCATATATTGGTATGCCTCTAACAAACTGATGATCCTCTGAACTGCTGCAGCCATATTTCAGCTGGAGAAAACATAGTGCGAGTTATACACCTGTAGTACAGTAGTAGTACTAAATACACAGAAGAATGAGTAAATGGCCAGCTTTTACCATTCAAGAATTAGATGCATCTCTAGGTAAGACTTGTAATGGCTGTCAATTACTAATAAAATCCATATAGTAAGGTAATCTGTAGAAGTGGCTGGTACTTTAACAAAGTCTATCCGGTTTAGTTAAAACTGCTGGGATTATTTTACTAGTAGCCCATATGAGTTTACTGTTATTTACTTGATGTTAGAGACATCACGCGGCTAACCTTGCGCGTAAGCCGTCGTTTTGTTCTTTTCTTTGTTCTTTTGAGTGTATGTGCCTGGGAACATGCCAGCATCATTACTTAAGAAACATACAAAGGAAAGAACTCGTGAAACTAACCTGAGTGGAAAAGCTTGCCCACAATGCTTGAACTCGTCCTTGCTCATCAGTCAAGATGCCCGAAAATGCGCTACCAAAATCTAAAACAAAAAATTTGGAATATAGTCAACCTTGAAAATTCAAACATGATCCAAATATCGAATCCAGTGAAATTTCTATAGGAAGTACCAGTATCGAGCTCAATGACCTCCATGTTTATTGCACGGTATCGTGGACAATCAGCTGAGCCAATATTAACAGCTGTGCAAGGATTAGTTATGATTGATTTCCTTGATGTTGCCTGTAAGCTTCTACTTAGCCCAACTAGATAGACAGAATCTCCTCGTCGCAAAGCAGGTTCTACACAAAAAAAAATGTTTTTTAAACATATATAAATGGACCATTTTTGTGAAAAAGGCAAGGTGCCTGGAAAATGAAAAGTTCAGTTGCTGTGTACTCTTTTCTAATGGTATAACATAATTATTCTTAACAGTGGTACGATAAAGTAAGGCATGCTGACTGGAAATGAAAATTTCGGCAACTATCTACTAACGGTATGGCATGATTAAGCTCAGCATTTAATTCAATAAAGTGAAATGAATCACAAGCCAGTTTCTTCAGATAATATTGGGAAAACATGGAGAAACTCTAAAAGAGGCAAACCTGGTAGAAGCTTAGCAGCCCGGACAACAGATGCCCCAACTCCTAGTGCAGAAGGATCATAAGCCACCAGTGCAAAGTTATGAACAGGATGCAGGAAAACAACCTGAAAAATAACACACACACACACACACATATAAGATATAGTTGAAATTCTGTATGCCTTAGCTTTTATAATTGCGAACAGAACAAACATACCTCTGCAGGTATTTCAATGGGATATGCAGCAAACGAAAGCATTATATCAGAGATAGATACAGCAACTGTATTCCTATCAACAGCAACCAGACCCAGATTATCAGAATGATATATTATAACCCCAGTTCCAAAGAAATGTTGTGAGTGCACTCCATCAAGCATACAAACTGGCGGCACATGAACCTGAAAATAGAGAAGACAGAAGGTTTTGAGTAACAGACACAAAAGCCACTAGAGCAAGTCAAAACCAAAAATACGGGTTGCTTAAATTGCAGGGCAGTTCAACAATTAGCAGGAGTGCTCCCAAAGCACTGGAAAATAATGGAGTGAAGGAAATAGAGATCATATAGAAAATAGTCTAACAGTCAGCGAGGAAAAACAGGTAAGCTCTTATTTTGGCTCCAATAGTGTCAATACAGCCAAAATAAGCACATTTCATTATTGAAAAGTTCACATTGAAAATATGACATTAGCACAATATTCCATAACATGTAAGTTCTTAACTTTTCCCCAGATTGAAGTATAAATAAAATGCTCCACCAGTGTAAATTTACGGTGCCTAATTATTTTTGGGGGTTCAGCCTCTTCTGGAAACATAAGGATGAACTTGTCAGGAAATTTATTTTTGGGGTTAAGCCTAAATCCTATTCGTATGCCCATACTATCAAAACAGAGGACAACATACTGTGGCAATACCTTGGGTAACTTCAACTTCAGCATACCAAGAAAGGTCAAATAAATGAAGCTAGTTTTTCTTGGCTAAGCTTTTGGGCTTTTGGAACACTGTTCGCAGCCTAACTCACAGAAAAGCTTATGCAGCTTCTAGCCTATATGTGCTAGCCTGCGGCAATACAAAATCTAGCACCCTAGCCTCTCAGAGTGTTACATGACAGATCATGATTATAAAGCGCATGTTCCATTAAAATACATGCATTCCTCACCTCAAACATAACAAGGGCTGGTTCAATTACTTGTTCTGCCAATGACGCATTACTTGATATTGTTCGAGCAAGGTCAGAGCCTTCTGCGTTCGAAGGATGCCTCAAAACACCACTTTTCACATCCTCTAGATCTCCATAAGATGGTAAAGTTCCCTCAGCAGCAATTTCCTCATCCACACGTCGCCTTTTTTTCTCAATGACAGAATCTTCACTAGAGTGAGATCCATCTACGACAATCTCATCGTCAGTTTGCACTTTGATGCATCCATCTGCCAAATTCTCAGAATCATACTGGCACTTGAGATCCATAGGACTAGATTCGGATAAAGATGAAACAGAATTTGAGTTTGTGTCCACATGACTAGCATGGTGAGCTGAAGCTAAAAATGGAGATTCAGATGGTATAGCTGGTTTTGCAGTCCACAAGCCAGTTGCATCATTTCGAGTATATAACTGAGGTGGCGCGTACCATTCATGCTGATCAATTGTCACCAGTACAGACTGATCACGTAAATAAAAATAATCAGTTTACTTAGAAAAACAAGACTCAAGTTTCTACTAGGATGTGTAGGAGATAAGGCATTGCTTATTCTGATAAACCTGCTATTCAAGAATCTTACCTTGTTCCGATGACGATCAGTGTATTTTACATATTCTAGAGGCACTCGTGATCCCCTTGACAATTTTGAAAGAACTGCAATAAGGTCATCTAAATGCACAATATCCTCTCCTGCAAGCTTTTTAATTATTGCATGGCGTGGAACAGATGCTCGAGAGAGCGTGTACCTGCATTGCATAGTGTTAAATAGGTCGAAGAAATGGCCAGTTTGCTTTGGTATCAATCATATTCGTTAGAAAAGATATCAGTTAGCAAACTGAAGGAGTAAACTGTGTAGGTAAAAAAATAATGAAGACCCAAAGAACAAATACAGCATGTATTGCTGTTTAAACCACAATAGGAAGGTTATGATCAGTTGCTGGTTGGGAACCTGTTGGAGTTCAAATGCAACCTTATGCAAGGATAGAAAATCAACATTTAACAAACTATCACAGATGTACATCTTCAAAGCCCCATGTTAAAAAGGCCATTTGCCAATTGCCATTATTAATCCTTGCAATCCATTTTTAACTACAAGGCAATTCCAACAGCCTACTTCCAAAGGATTTGTTACGTTACTATAAATGAAAGGCTGGAAACAATAACAGCAAATAGGTAATCATTCTTTAAGGAAATGGAACATCAGAGGCTATGTTACAGTTGGATTTCTTACCCTGCTTCTGCAACATATACGAGACCACATTTGAATCGGAAGTTTCTAGCCTGAAACAAGACAAAAGCATGATTAGCAAAATTTTGAAAGTTCAACAAATACTATTGGTGTAGACGTTGATGTTGCCATTCTAAGTTCAAACATGAGAAAATGATGTAAGAAACAATTGACTGTGTTCAGTTATGTAGCATGAGATAGAGTTGTGAGCCGTTTCTGTTCAATTATGTAGCATAAGATACAGTTGTGAGAGCACCATTTCTGGTAAGAAGTTCAAAAAGATTCGTTCATTTTAGTAAGTTACAGGGGGTTTCTTTCCACAGAAAGGGATTTACGGATGTAATGGTGGGAGAGCTCACTTCAGGTTCTCACTTCTCAGTGAGATCCCTCCCTCATAAAATGTGACTATGCGAGCACCTCCAGTAGGTGCTTAAATGGTTGCATTATCTACTAGAAATAGGTAGTTACATGCACAAGTACAAGTTCAGCATTGATGCCACATCAACTAGTGATACTGTAAAATTAGCATCTTATCATCCTACATGGCGAGAAATGGTGATTTTCCTTTGGCAGACACCTCCAAGCATCTTAAAGCAATAAATGTTTGTCTAACTGTTTGGATTAACTTAATGGTTATTTCAGGCTGTATAAACAAAAAAAAATACTCAACTATTTTAAAACAAGGAGGAACAGTTGTAATTGTCTATTTTTCAGGTGCTTTAATTAGGGTAGTAGAAGTAAAGATGAAGGTTCAATCATACTTTACCTGCTGATATGAAAGTGGATGGATGACAGCACCACTAACTTCCAAGAAATGATTTGGAGTTATAGAGTGCAAATCCTCAACCTGCAGAGCCCAGGTGGTACTTCTTAAAAGGTTCAAAAGATGTGGCATGCTGACTTAAATATAGGAACGGTAAAGGCGGCAATGAGCAGACAATATATCATCCAATAGATGTAATATAGATATAACTATAAAAAAAAAGATACGGTAGATCAAAATTGCCAAATACCTGCAACTTTACTGTTAAAGGAACACCACCCCTTTCTATCTGCAAATCGATCTCCCGGCCAACACTATCATCAAGTAAAGTTTCCAGTCTAAGAAACTGTGTTACAACCTGCAATCAGTTAAAAATGGTTAAACAGCATCCTAGAGTCAAAAATATATGTGCTATGGACCATGGCAAAGGAAATCAGCATCAAACATACTTTTGTTCCCCGTTTTAGCTTGCGAAGAGCGTTCTTTTTTGTTTGCCATTATACGATTCCAGGAAGAGAAATAGCTATACGCCCCTAGCTCATTTAGTGTTTGCTACATTTTCCAAGATTTAGCTCATTTATACATCGGTCAACATGGGTACTTAAGGAGACAACTAACTTAATGAGTAGAGGTTTGTGCATTTTCTTAATACCATGCTAGAATGATAAACAAAAAAGAATGGAGTAGTTAAAAGTAATCAAAGATGTTCCTGTATGCTTAAATGAGAACAAAGGTTCTGACATGCTCACAGCTGATATTTCCAACAGCAAATAGTAGCAGTCGAGTTGCTAATATAAAATCAACCTTACACCATAGCCCATGAATTATTCAAAAGTAAATAAACAGTGAGTCAGTCATGTGCATAAGTGAAAGCATGTCTTTTCTTTACTAAAAAAAAGTAGCATTTCCTCGCTATAATATTACCCGTAGAATGACATTGCGATGACAGTTTCTACTTTCTAGCATAAAATTGGCTACTTTTTAGGCATCCTAAGCATAGTCCATAGCATAGATTCATTCTGAACAATTGAACATAGCCCGCTATATTCACTTCAACCGCTCGAACTAGGTATTTAGAAAACTGTGCATGAAATGTATATGCTACTTTATTAATGTCTTCAGTACTTAACAGACAAATATGGTGGATTATCATATATATCTGGCAATTAAAAGCAGTACTCACCTCCTCATTGATGCAAACTAGAACATCACCAGGTTCTAAATGTTTATGTGCAGGACCTTCAGGCACCTGCATGCACACAGCCTTCCGGTTTCAGCAGTCGCAAGTTACAGAATGGCATTATACAATAAGTAGCACGATAAGTGGTAGATTAAAACATGCTTATAACTGTAAGCACCAGAAATTACCACTGAATCAACAACCAGCATTCCAGTCTCGCCTGCTGGAGAAACTAAGCGCACCATCTGTAGAGAAAGCAAGTTGCAGTTCTTAAGCTTAGACCATGGAGGTTGACAAGTGAAAATATATTCTCATCATACCATGGAGAAACAAGCTTACAAAAGTTGTTGGAGATCTAAAAAATCAGCAATCACAAATTACCTAGTCAATTAGCGAGAAACAGACAATGTGCAAGAATATACCTGTTCTGTTTCATTCCGGAGGCCAAGACGACGAGTTTCTTCAAATCCTTTGTGTTGAAAGGTCACCTTTCAAAGCAACAGAAAAAAAGAGGAATACTATGATGCCCAAGAACCACAGCGAAAGCAGTAACAACAATGAAGAGAAATCACGTAGCGTCAAGAATATATTTAGTACCACAAGGTTGAATGCATGAATATTTGAGACAAAGTGAATCTTTAGCCAATCTTATTCTTAATCTATCCCAACAACAAAGAAATGCCTCATATGATAAAACAGTGGGATCAGCTTACTCACCTGAAGTGTACCACGTGGAATATAAATGGATTCTGGCTTGGTACCAAATGCATCCCAACTATCACGTATCAGATTCAGTGCTCTAACAACCTGAAATAGTTTAGACATAATTTGCAACCAACAACAGCACCACAACAAAGAAAGGAACTTAGATAGTAATGACATTCCCATCTTCATGATCTTATTTTTAGTGATTTCTAACTTCTACATGCTCTTTCTAGCTCTATGTTGCCTAATTTCTCAAAGGGCACAGTAAAAATGCATTACTAAAAGGTTAGTATTCCAAATAAAAATGTTTCACATTTGTTCTCTCACTTAATAGACTCGAAGAAAAACTTCCAGTTAGCCAACTAAACTGCTTCTGTAAAGCCTTGTATTGTTAGACACAAATGTTATGTACTGGAAGCCTTCCAATTTTCATGGAGTTCTACTAAATTCAACAATTTTGGAACATCTAATATAGCATGACATTGTAGTGTGCTAATGCTCATTTATAAACAACTTACACGTTCTAATGGAAGGAAGAAGGCAGAAGCACTGGAAGATTTGCTTCCAGCATTCAGGGCAACAGCCCTTCCTTGGCAATCAACAACAGGGGAACCACTAGAACCACCTTTAGTACCAGATGCAGCCTAAAGAAACAAATGATCCATTAGCTTACAAGCAATAACAACATAAAAACAAAAGTAGCACACTATTCTATTAAGTCAATAGAAGATCAAAATCATTGTGAGCAGATTAATATGAACTATCTAAAGATGCATGCAACATCAAATAGCCAAAGAAAGTTACCTGCATATAGAACGTATTGAAATCATTGTATCCATCCCTGACAAGAAATTAAAACAAAAAAAATATAATATTAGCACCAAGATATAATGTATAATCCAACATATCATTTACAAGCTTAAAATAGCTAGCAGCTCCAACTGGATGAAGAGAACAGAAATCAAGGAGTCTACAGAGCCAGTTTGATATTTCAAAAAATAATGGTAAAATAACAGGAGTGAGATTGTATATTTCATTTCTTTCTCCCCTCATCTCTTCACTTCAGAGTTCAGATAGCAAACAGAGGTGTCACTACAGTATAGAGTTATCGTGACTATTCCAAATCTCCTTTGTTGCCACAAAAATATAGAAACCAACAAGTGCGAGAGTTGAAGTTTGTCTATGTTGTCTCCTTTTTCTATGCGCTATGTACAAAGGGATGTCGTGATAAAATAAATAGTAATCAAAAGGAGCAAGCTATGTAGAGATAAAAAAGAGGGAGTACTTCTTGTAGTAAGGTGCTTCTCTATCAAGTCGAGCAAGTGTTCCTGCCAAAATTGAAACCTGCATCCATTAAAAATAAATAAGAAAACATTACAAAACACAAGGAATTTATCAGACAAATTTCAGCAGTTAGATCTACATCCAAGAACGAACAATGTCTAGGCCTGAAAGCATGCATCAGTGCAAAACTATCTGGTGCTATTAAGAAGTAGAAACCCACATCCTAGAACATGACATTAAAACCATGTCAGAATCCCGATTGAAACCAATTTGCTCAAGGTCTTTCTTTCAGCTTGGCATACCAAATATTTTTGTTTGCATGGTTTTTTGGCACTACCTGATATTATGTTTGCATGCCAACTTGTCAAATAAGCGTCTTCTGGGTCAACCAATGCTAATGGCTGAAACTACTTCATGGTGAAAAGGCCTTGTCTTAGAATTAAAAAAAGATGGAAAACAAATGTGTATTTACAATTCCAAATGCCATTCATCTAACAGATTTCTACGCATTCGCATGTCAATCTGGGCAGGTGGTCAGGCCTAGAGTGTGCAGGCATCAAAGCATGAGAAGCGCCAGTGCATGCATTGTCCCTTTTTGTTCACACACCGAGCTCTCAGAACCATATCATCACAGTCATAATGCAAAATAAGAAGACTAAAACAAACATGGATAAAAATTGGGGGAGAGGTACAGCCACTCCATATCTTTTTCCCTGATAAGAGAATACAAAGGCATGCTACCAAACATTTCTCTTCACCAATAATTCTGAGGTGTTACACGTAATATACTTTTGTCACAAAAAACAATACAATCATAACTCTCAACCGCAGGGAAAGTTAAGGATAAATGAGATTTAATTATGATCTACCACGTCATTGTTTGCAAAGCATTTGTAAGAGAAACTTGAAGTATGTAAACCATTTCCCTAATTATTTCATTGAAATGTCAACATGTCACAATTAAGATTTAACGAAATAGGCTTTGATGCAGTATAAAATGGATCGGACATGGGACCTTAGCTGCATAAGTTCTGGATATTGCAAGCAAAGAAGATTTGTTTCACAGTGCAGAAATAGGAAAAAAAACTAAGGCAGTAAGGATTGATCAAGAGCAATTATAAAACATAGGCATGCTGTGGGCTGTAGTGGCTAACAAGGAAATTTATGCGGCGTACTTTACAAGGTGGGACGTAACAGTCAGAGATTATCTTCTACTATTAATACAATGATACGCAGTTCTCCTGCGTGTTCAAGGAAAAAAACAGTCAGAGATTAGGATAGAACTCAGGGAACCTTTTCGCCGCTGTCATTTCCAACAACCCGGATTTCTAGCCCGACTGATGCTGCTTCAGGTGCCAGCGGAATCTCATCATACTTAAGAAACTTAATGGCACCTGGATCATAGCGAAAAAAACCAAAATCATGTACCTGTTTCGAGAGAAGAGGGGGAATTTTGGATTAACACGTGGCATTAGTATTGGGAAAGCAATAAAACATAACAGAATGGAATCGAGCAGAATATATACTCACAGGATCTCTGTACAGGGGGTACACAGGGATCTCTTCCCTGTTCACGAACATGGCCTCCGCGACCACAGGCCCTGTCACCGCGATAATCGCAGCAGCAGCAGCAGCAAACAAATCATTCACAAGTCGCACGAATACACATCGAGGATACGTGAGAATGGGAGCTGAAGGCAGCAGTTCCTACCTGGCTTGACCACGTGGCGGTTGGTGAGGATGATGCCGCGGGACTTGTCGACGACGAACCCCGTGGCGTAGCTGGCGCCCGCCACCTCGGTGTCGAAGGCGCGCGGCGCGGTGGTGCGGAGGACGACGACGGAGGGCACGACGCGGGAGAGCGCGCGGCGCCAGTCCTCCGCCGTGACCGACGACTCGATCTCCATCGCCAGCTCGCTGCCGGCCTCCTCCTTGGCGGGGCTCTCCATCGCCGGCCGCGATCTGGTTTCCGGTCCGGCGGCCGGCGGGCTCGGCTCGGCTCGAGTGGCCTCTCCGGCGGCCGCTTAGGGTTTTGGGCTAGGGGCTAGGCTCCGATTCGGAGGAGGATTTTTATCATCACGCGGGCGACGTGAATCCGGGATGGCCGGGATGTTGACGTGGTGTAAGGTGAGTGTGAGATCAGCGGAAGAAGTTGGGAGTGGAGCTGGTGGTGAATGCGCTGCGGACTTGGGAGCTTGGCTGGCTGGCTGGCGTGCGCACGAGATTTCGGGAGGGGAAGACCACGGCCGAAGTCACGCGCGCCCCTCATGCCTGCTGGTGGGCGAAGAAGATATTTTCCTCGAGAGTCGCGGGATTAGGCCCAATTTAATTAAGCAGGCCGTGGGCTCATGGGCTGGTTTAGTTAAACAGGCAGACTACTTCGAAATTGACTCGGCCTCGAATCAATTATGCAGGCCATGGGCTTGTTTGGGGACCACAATTTCCAGGCCCTGGCAGATTTGTTCTGGACTTCTAACTGATTAGTTGCCTGTCCTCTCCAAAAAATAATTTGCCTTGGTTTTAGGATGGAAAGGTGAAGATATAGAATAAGGAATCCTTCTGCCGGTGGCCTTACGTTGCTTTTCAGATGCCGCCGTGGTCTGGGACGGCTATAGTTGAGCAGAAGTAAAATTCATCGGCTCCATTTGATAGTCGCGTAGCATTTCTGTGGTACATAATTATATGCAGCTGCAGCTAGATGGAACGCTCGTTGAAGGCACCTGTCGTAGTGAGCTGCAGCATGCTGACTAGCTCACCTAAACGCACGGATTTGATGACGGTGTTAAGGTGAGCGGGAAGCCGAATCAGTGTGACAGATGGCACTGCTGAACGCGCATCGGGGCAAAACGATATAGATTAAGGTTCTTTAGAAGCTCCTTTCGTAAGATTCCTATTATATCGAATGTTTAGCTACTGTCATTGTCGAGATTAGCGGATCAAGACTACAGCAAGTAAATTTATTTTATACGCGTAAGGCTTCGGATGGTGGCGTGAGAGGATACGGGGTTAGACTGGTTCGGGCAGGAATAGCCCTACGTCCAGTATGAGAAGCTGCTCGTGTTACTCACGCGTGGTCTGTATTATGGGTTACAAACAGGCGAGAGAGGGAGCCGGTTCCAAGTCTCTTGGGTGTGCACTGATGCTCGTGAGGAGAGTGTGTGGGTTCTGTTGGCTCGAGCCTCCTCTGTCTCAGGCCCCCTGGTTCTCCTTTTATAGCGCAAGGAGGGTACCGGGGTTACAGACGAGCTAGGCGTGTGGAGAAGTAAAAGAGATAAGCTGAGTAAGGTACAACACGGGGACAAGGAGTGACTTCCCCTTCCTCTCCGGCCTTTGTCTCTCGTCAGCGTGGCCGTCGGAAGGGGGCAGCTGCCGCTGGATCCTGTTGGTGATTCTCTAGTCAACCGTCGCCGCCAGGCATGATGATGATGCCCGGCCGCCTTAGCCGTGCGCGTCGTGAGGGACGGCTGACCCTTGTAATCCTGCGTGTTGCTCGTGGAACACGGACGTCGCGTCCGTGTCGCCGAGCAAGCTGAGCGCGAGAACGGGCGGCGCCCTCCTGTGCCGGGCAACGCATGCAATGAGTACCCTACGGTGAATCAGGGGAGGCCGCGACCGCTGTAGCCTGTGCGGTTATGCTACAATGTTACGCCCGGGTACTTGTAGCGGGTCACGTCGAGGGGCGCGGGTGCCTTTTTGCGCGCTAGGGCCACGACGCATTTATGGCGAGATTGGTGGGGGCCCACGAGATCCGCGCCCTCGTCTGTTGGTCTGCGCCCGAGGTGGATCCTTGTCTTGTGGGCCCGGATGAGTCCGACCCTCTACGCCCGGGGTCGAGCGAGGCAGGGGGCCTGCGGCGAGGGGTCGGGCACAAGCGACCCTAGGACCGTGGGTCGGGTGAGGCAGAGTTTTGCCAGCGAGGGGTCGGACGTGTCCGACCCTGGGACCTTGGGTCGGGCGAGGCGGAGTAGAATGCTCCTTGCCCATGCCGGGTCGGCGGGGGTCGCTATTGCCGTAAGTAGGCCTGAGCCTTTATGATTGTTGTTTGAGGGTATAAGGAGGTCGTTAATATTTCCCCCAACAGATACTAATTACAAAACTAATTATACAGATGGAGGCTAATTTGCGAGACGAATCTATTAAGTCTAATTAGTCCATGATTTGACAATGTGGTGCAACAGTAAACATGTGTAATGATGGATTAATTAGGTTTAATAGATTCGTCTTGGGAATTAGCCTCCATCTGTGTAATTAGTTTTATAATTAGCTCATGTTTAGTCTTCCTAATTAGCCTCTGAACATTCGATGTGACTAAATTTTAGTCCGGACTAAAGATCCAAACAACCTCTAAGGGGCCGTTTGTTTCCCGCGGCTAAACTTTAGCTCCTATCACATCGAATGTTTAGATACTAATTATTAAATATAGACTATTTACAAAACCTATTGGACAGATGGAGGCTAAACGGCGAGACGAATCTATTAAGCCTAATTAGTCCATGATTTGACAATGTGCTGTTACAATAACCATTTGCTAATGATGGATTAATTAGGCTTAATAGATTCGTCTTGTCGTTTAGCCTCCATCCGTGTATTTAGTTTTACAATTAACTCATATTTAATCCTTCTAATTAGTCTTCGAATATTTGATGTGATATGGACTAAACTTTTACCTTAACTTAGGATCCAAACACCCATTGACTATGCGAGCTCAGATATTCTCTGAAGTACATACAGTGCATGCACGCTGTGACCTGTGAGCCGATTCCAGATTCCTGGAGGATGCAGTGCTCGTAAACAGATGGACAAAGCAGCGCGACCACCGACGGCCGACATGCCCAGCGGCCAGCGCGCGAGGCAAATCCAACGTGGGAGCACATGGAGCCACCCAAGCCGTCACGCGTGAATTGTCTTCCTGCTCCTCCCTCGCCCAACTCTTTCCGTTTCACGTCATCCTCCCATCACTCGCAAAGTCGCAGTCAGTTGGATGCCTAGCCCATCCCGGCATGCACGACATGATACTGATTTGCAAGCACGGCGCCGACCCGCCCGCCCCGCCCGCCCCCGTGTCCCAGAGGCTGCAAAAGCACAATACCGTGCAATCTAGTTTCAAGTAACCGTCAGTTGACAGGAATGCTCGCTTGGGGAAAAGGCTTATCGTTCCCTACCCTTTCGAAACTCACAGTTGAGAAGGAATCAGAAATGCCTCTTCTTCCTGAATTTGGAATAAATTAATCTAGTAGTAAAAGGCTAGAAGAACTATAAACAGATGTGAGGGATACAGGGATAACAAGGTAAAGAGAAGAAATTGCAGCAACAGCAGCGACTCTGTAGAGAGGTCACGCCAATAAAGACCAAAACTTTACACCATTTGGACCACCCCTAACAGGCCCATCCACCATTGACCGGCCAGATGAAGTTGCAACGCCGCACAATAGCAGCAGCAGATCGAGGGTCCTCATGAACCGAAGCATCCAAAGAATGTCAATGTATATATGTACCGTCAGCCTTCAGTTGCCGAGCTTGCTACTATGTCTGAACTGATCCGATGGTCTCCTTCTCGAACCGCTTGATCTCGCCCGCCACTCGCTTCATGCTATCGTCGTACACGAAGGGGGTCTTCTCAAACATGATCTTGCTACCGTTAACTGGCATCGGGACGAACTCACGGCACGGCTCTCCCATGACGTTGATGGAGTTGTGATAGTGGTAGTATCTGATCAGGCTCTCCGTCTTGTGCGTTGTCCTCCCGCGGACGTTTTGCGACATGTGCACTCCAGTTGAGTAAGCGTTTCGAGCTTGGATGGCGTACTTGCGATCCCGGCGAACTTTGGTGATGGAGTTGCGGAAGACGAGTTTCTCAAATCCCCATTCTCTGCATATCAATGGGCACACGTGTAAGATGCTTTAGCATGGAACAGTAAGAGGCATACTGGATTATCAATTATCAATTTGGAAACAAAGGAATAAAAAATCTCATGCAGAGAGAAGCAAAATAATATGCAAGACAAAAAAATGTTTTTTAACTTTTGGAATCAAATAATTACCTGCGATAGAAACTTATCAGCAGCAATTCTGATTTTAGTGAAAGTGGTACAGAAGGCACGTATGCAGAGCTTTTTCTGTTTTCCTTTTTCAATTGAGGTTGTTTTTAATTTTTCAGTCAGTGATGAGAAACATTTCATCTGTACAGCATTTTCAGCTTGTAAAAACTAAAAGATGACCTTTTTATGACCAACTTGCTATGCATATCATCACACTGTCATTTGAAACATATTAACCTAACAAATGCCTTACTACGATTTTTAGTTCCGGCGTGAACATTGCACAAGAATCTTCGGTTAAGTAGGGACAAATGCACTGAGTGTTTGCACCTGACTTTAGAGAACACAGTTGGAATCTAACTAAGGCCATGTGAGGGTTGCAAGGTCACAAAGAACAACACATTACCAAATCAGTCAACAGATTGCATAAACAAATAGCCACCGACTTGCTTTCTTAACCAATCAGAGGATGTCTGTATGATTACTCAAATAGGAAACAATTGTTTCCTTGTGGCCCTAACATGATGCCTACAAACAAGCGTAAATTTAGGATGATTGTAGCAACTGGGGCAGTTTTCAATACAAAATGTAATTGCATATGTATGAATCAAACCAACGTAAAGCATGTGGTACGAGGAAACAGGAATACCAACCTTGAGTAATTTCTGCTTGGATCCTCCACGCAGAGCTTGCTGGACATTGGATTCTGCTCGATGGTGAACTGAGAGTACCCCGAGAGCTTGCCAATCACCTCATCGAGCTTCTGCCCATTAGGCAGGTAAAGGTACTCGTCGACGTCGAAGAAGAAGGTCCAATTGGCGGCGTGCCGGTACCGGTGCAGGCAATCGTTCACCACCAAGAACTGGTTGTAGTAGTATCCATCGTACTCCGCCTGCGCCCGGATGTCCTGCACGGTGACCCGGCCGGCCCTGACCCACGGATCCAGCACCGCCTTCACCTCCGGGCTGATGCCGCCGGCGTCGTGGAGCACGAAGTGCGACCTGGGCCCGAAGAAGTGAGCGTGGTATGCCACCCACTCGCGCATCCGGCTGGCGCTGAGGTTGCCGTACAGCGACGAGCCGCAGTAGAGGTAGTCGTACTGGAACGGCGGGCTGAAGCGGGACTCGTCGTAGAGCCCGGCGCCTCCTCGAGAGCGACGAAGCGCTCGTACCGACGGGAGGCGGTGGAGTAGTAGGCGTGGACGAGGAGCTTGCCGCCGGCGTTCCCGGCGTTGGGGTTGGACGGGAACGTGCAGTTGACGACGACGACGGTGTAGACGCGGCCGTAGCCCCAGTCCGGGAGCATCTTGTACGCCTTGGTCCGGACGGGGCGCGGCGAGGGGTCGCTGGCGGTGGGGTTGGGCAGCCACTCGCACTTGAAGTAGGGGGTGCCGAACACGTGGGTGGGCTTGGACGCCAGCCCCACGACGGCGAACGTCCGCGGCCCGCCCCGGTACGCGCCCATCTGCACGAACAGCGCCGCTGCGCTGCCGTACGGCCGGAGCACCCGCTTGTTCGGATCCTCCGGCCGCGCCGGCCGCGCCAGACGCACGTGGGCGGCATTAGCAGCGGCTGTGGTGGTACCTGAAACCGCCGCCGGCTGTTTCGTGTCCGCGGCTGCGCCGGCGGTGGCGTTATAAGACGGGAGGTCGGCGGCGGCGGTGGTGGCGAGGAGGGAGCAAGGGGACGACGCGGAGGTGCGAGCCGCGGTGAGCATTGAGCCGTAGGGCTGGAGCTGCCAGAACGCCACGAAGAGCGTAAGGAAGGCGAGCGAGGCCACGAACGACTTGACGTCGACGCACGGGATGGCGAACGGCGCGCCGCCGCCGCCGCCGCCCGCGTCTTTCCTTGCGTTATACTTCATGGTTAACCTCGATTGCAGCTCCTCCCCTGCTGCCGCGCGCTATCAGCCGGGGTAGCGACCAACGCGAATGCACCGGCCGGATACGCTGCCAGGCACGGCCGGAGCTCGCCGCAGCACTCTCTCTTTTCTCCTCTGCTCTCCAAAGTCCCCCCGGACACTGAAGAACACCGAACACGCGCCCGGATCGACGGCGATAAAAGGCGAGAAAGTATGGGAGGATGCGAAGAATATGGAAGGTGACGATGGAGAAAGAAGGTGACGAGGCTGGTGGTGGTGCGGGAATCGGTCGGGTCCCGGTCGGTATGGGTTGCCTGGACGGGAGGCGGAGGGATGCTTCTGGACGCGCGCCGGCCGAGTGGTGGTGGATGGGGGCCGCGCCACGAAGCAACAGTCAAGGCCGGTTGGCTTCCGAGTTATGGCAGCTTGCTCTGCCCGGCTCGGGGTCGGGCAGCCGTAAATGGCGGCTGGTGGGCTGCCGTTTACCGCCGCGCCGCTTCGTGCGGTACCAAGTCCTGTACGCAGCCAGCGTAATGCGACGCGTCCCCACCAAACGCGTTGCTGGTAAGCCGTGGTCGCAGCCTGGCGGTGCCTGGTGAAGAATCGAAGAGGAAGAAATCGGGTAGAAATGGATGCCAGCTCCGGCTCAGTGAAAACGGAGCTTTCACACGCCTGGTTACGTTGCCACCGACGCAGACCGCCCGAGACTAGTAGTCAGTTCTGAGTCCTCGGTAGTTTTTTCAAACTGAAGGTAAGTACTCAGTAGCCAACCCCACGACCACCGCTCCGAGCCTCCGAGGATGCAGAATTGGAGATCGTGGATGCCGTGGCTTCGTCTAACGGCGACGCCGCCGACTGGCCGAGTTACTCGGACAACCTCCACGGACCACGACCCAAACGGCGCCGCCTCCCTCGACGTGTCACCAACCGCGTAGATGCTTCGCTTCGGCGGCACATGAGCAAACGACGTCCGCGGCTCCCCATATACAACTCCCAGGCACCTTTCGAACCCAGCACGACGTGTCAGACGATCGCGTTACACGTACTCCATCGACTCTCCGCCTAGAAGACGAGCCATCCGCCGTCATCATCCCCGTCTACCCGTCTTCCTCGCGGGCTCCCTGGCCCCGCCTCCGGCGCGGCAGCGCCTCCACCTGTACCATGCACGAGCAGAGGTCGCCATCCCGACCCCCCATCAAGGCCGCGTCTTTACACGCGAGGGTCCCCCGCCTTTCGACTTTCTTGCTTTCAAGGACACTCGCGGTATCATTTCTCCTTTTCCTAACCTTCCTCTGCAGCCTACGCGCCCGTCTGCCGTGCGTTGTGCGGTTGGGCGAGCCGAATCACAGCACGACCATCGACCCGTGCCTAAACAAAACGAGCCGGCAGTTTGTGTTTAGGGGAGGCCAGATCCCGGCAAATGGCGGGGGTATCCTGTGCATGTAACCTGCGTACATGTGGATCCTAATGATTCGATCTAACCTCTGCAAGGTGCGTGGGCGGTTTGCAAGCAGCATCCACGAGTACTCCCTCCGTTTTAAAAGCGTGATATGACTTGACACGATCTCCTAAATTACATTTTGATCGTTCATTTATCTTACGTTATAAACTTATAATCAATCACTGGAGATTACATTTGATTACGAATCTAAAGTTTATATTATAAAAATAAAAAATATTGCTAAATTATTTATAAAAATTGTAAAGTTTGAATCTTGTGTGCCTTATAAAGACTAGTAGAAATGCCCGTGCGTTGCTACGGGTTTCTCAGCTTATTATTCTTGTATGGTTATTTATGTTTTTTTTAAAAACAGTATGGTTGCTTAGTGTCTATATTGATGTTGTCGCTTTTATAATTTTTTTAGAGGTTCTCATTTCGTAGGTTGTATATTGGTATATTGCAGTCCGTTTCCTTTCCGGCTGCTGCGGTGGCTCGGGTGCAGCGACATTGGGTTGGAGTCCCAGCAACGGACGCACGGGCTCTTGTGTAGCCGGTGTACCTTGTCCTCGCGACTGTGAAGCCGGTCACCAGCACGTCGAGGACCATGTCCCAGTTAATCTGATAGGCGATGCGCATGGACTGTGCAAAGAGGACATGTTCCATCGCCGGCGCAACAGCTAATATTGCTTCAGCGGATTTTCACTTTAAGTATAGCTAGGTTAGCTGCTCCGCTTTGAATCCAGATTGAAAAATCAAACAAGAAAACCTAGCTCGTTACATTGTTAGATTTAGCATCCAATTCTCTGAAATTACGAGGATATAGCTAATGTCTCAGCCTCCGTGTTTAATTTGCCATCTAACTCTGAGACCATGATGAGAGTCCAGCTTCTTTAAAATTGCCTCTCTCGAGATCAAATCTCCAGGTCAATGATAGCACAAAAAGTCACAAGTCTTTATAAATCTATTTTCCATTAGATAGACATCATGAAATTAACATAACTATTCATAAAAGAACCATAAAAAATGTTTCTCCATCAGGCCACATTTCATGATGGACTCTACACATGAAATGGATTATATCTGACAAATCACAATGACAACATGCCATTGGCGTGCAGTGACACACATGCTCGCACACTTGGATCAAGACATGGTACAAGAGGCAACTCAAATAAATTGTACTAATCACATAAGTATAATAGGGACTATGATTTGATACAATTTATCTTCATCATTTGAATGTTTTAAGCTTCTTTTGATACACTCATATTGACATCACCCTCTTTCTTTTCACTCTTGAGTATTGCAGATACAACTTATGAAGTCCAGGACACCGGAGGGTATATTGTATTTACATTCATTGTCTTTGTATGTTAGTAGTTGTCCCAAAATTCGCTTTCTAAGCTCGTAGCCATCCTGTAGATTTATATTTTTTTTCTGGCTCACGGCACTATTGGGAGCCAGAGAAGGGCCATAAAATATGTGGGGGAGTCAATTAGTAACATACTGACAATGGAGGGGTCAAGTGTAAGTGTATAACTAAGCTACTATTTCATCTCCATAAAGCAGTGCGCATTCAAGATATGACCCCGGCATATCTCCACTAAATATTGCAGACTGGTGAACTACTTCTGATAAAATAATTAATTTTTTCCAATATAGTAAAGTATGTGTTACCAATGCCGTCATGATTCTGTGGTCTAACATTTTTGTGATAACTATATTATAAACTTTGCAGAATGAATCAACTGAACCTTCCTGGATACCATAGCAACCAAATGATGCAAGGCTAATATGTAATGGAAACGAACAACCCAAGTGAACAAATATTTATCAGTCAAATGGTTTAAATCATTGGATATTAGATACCTGAATGCAGAATCTGACAGTGTAAATCCCTTCTTCATTGTACTCAGGGATTATTATAACTTCTGATATACCGGACGCCTCAGTTAAAACTGCGACTGCACTTAGGAACCAACAGTCTCCCAACCGACCCTAAAAAAGAACAATTCGGTAAATTGATACCAATCAGGTATAAATGATCGTGCCTTAAATTACTTGACAACAATTCTGGCTGCACAGAAGCAGAAAACAAAATCCTTATACCTGACACACATGTGAGGAATTCACAGAACCAGAAAACAAGCATGGCTGAGAATTGATAGATATCTCCTTTGCTATGTCCGAAGGCCTCATCCACTTAGAAACAACCCATACCCATAAATTAATGTGTCAGTAACTCAACCAATATTTTTCCACACAAGTGCAAGAGCTGTGCACATGGAATACATGCAATTTCAGAGGTGGATCCGTTGGATCTGCAAATAAAGAACGATCATCTGGAGGGAACTCTTGATCAGTAAAGTTTCTCTCTCCTTTAGCAACAAGAGCATCCCTGACAGCCCTTTCAACAGACATCATACGCTGGTTGACTTCGTCTAGTGTCTCAAACCTTGGTTTTCTTGGGTCTCCTAGCAAAGGAGTCAATGTCAATAGCTACAGCATCATGTACCGGGCGTTTCCTACCATTTGAGTACTGCCCATCCCATTCGACATCCCCTTGATCATATAGCTCATAAGCCTCTTCACTTTCCCAATCATCCACCTAGATGAAACAGTAAATTAGAAAGTCACATTCAGTTTCATATTCCCTCCCAATTCAGGACATCACAAAACACTGAAAGTACATAAGTTCCAGGTAAAATCAATACCCTTGCAGAATAGCTTCCATGCCAAGCATCACCAGCTCCAAGGTCAAAAAAGCCATGCTCGGCAGGTGAAATGGTTGTATGCAATGCAACAACCTCATCTTCACTGAGGCATCTTCCCCATAGAAAAGCATCCATGATCTGCATCTTTGAGTCTGAACCTTCACTATCTGACCTACCAAAGGCATCTAAGTCTATGGGTGGCCGAGCACCAACCCAAATATCGGTCCCAGGTTCCCAAATACCGTTAATTGTTGGCAATGGCAGCCCATTTTGATATCCATCATAAACTCCATCAATGAAAGAAGTCGCTTCACCTGGGTCGGCATCTATAGTTACTGTGACAAGGTGCCAACTACAAATACACATAGCAGGCCGTGGCCAGCGGCCGACCACGCGGGCAGGGATGGCTCCCCTCACGCGCCCCGACCGCTCTCAGTCACAGCTGCACCAGGCAGCGATGCCCCCAGGGCCCCAGCCCGCCGCGGTCACTGACGCGTGCAGGTGTCGCGTGTGCTCACGCGCATGGCTGCGCGCCCGCTTTCTGGTGCCCGGCCAGCTGACTGAGAGCGCTGACCCCCACTCGCGCGTCGCGGTCACGGCCCGTGCACCGCGCGCCCACCGCCGATGGGCAGATCTCGCCGGCGGGCAGATCTCGTGGCCACCCGAGACCTTACCCCCGCCGGCGTCGGGCCCTAGCCGCTCCGTTCGGGGACCTCGCCCCCGCTGGCCGTAAGTCCAAGTCGCACTGCTCGGGACATCACCCCTGCCAACCTGGGGAGCTCGCCCCCGCCAGTCCCGGGTACCGGCCGCACTGTCAAGGGACTCCCTCCCTTAAATTCCTCCTTCAATCGCCGCCAGCTGCTGCTCGACGCCGCCCCTGCCTTGCCTCTTGCCGGCACCTCCTTCGCCAAGGTGAGGAGGGGAGAGGACCTCCCTTCACACTCTCCCTCTTCCCCCTCTCCACAGTCGCGACGGGGGCAGGGGCACGGGGCAGCGGCAACAGAGGCGACGCGCCCAAGGTAGGAGGAAAGTGCGGCGCGGGGAGCAGAGGGGATCGACCAGCCTCCCTGTTGAGGCTCGGGGCGGGGTCCGGGGGCGCGGATGAGGGAGCGCAGGCGGCGGACACGAGGGGGAGAGATGGAGGAAAGGAGAAGCTTGTTCGCCTTAACCCCCTCCCTTCCCTCCTTTTTCCACCCGAGCTCCCATCTCTTGAAAATTTGGATTGCGGGTTGAACAGGAGTGCGGGTTGATTTCACAAAACTTGAGGGGGGTTTTCGTAAAATTACCACGACGGTTGAAGGATTGAAAGGGGTTGAACAGGAGTGCGGGTTGATTTCACAAAACTTGAGACGGTTGAAGGATTGAAAGAAACATCCTCTCTTTAATATTAGGTATAGATAAACGGATGGAGTACCAAGTATCCGCCCGTCATTGCATCACCTGATCCGGTAGAGTTCGCACCAGATGCCCCTCACTACGCAAAGCCAAACTAGGCACGCGAGCGTCTTGACGCTCGATCTTGGACCGCGTCCACCGCTACCCACCTTTCTGACCTTCCATGTGAACGGATCCACAACTATTCCACATACTTATCCTCTTTCCCCATTCACACGGCTGGCTAACTGTGTGTCTGCATCCTTCTTATTCTCTTCCTCGTTTCTCCTCCCTCACCTGATCTAGATCTATTGATGAAATCACCGAGCTTGAGAAGGTGTTGAGGAGGGGGGAGAGTGTGGGAGTAGGTGGCCTGCTAGGGGCTACGGCGCAGCGAGCTCCCAGTGCGGCAGGCTGGCAGCTGCGACAGTTGCATGCGTAGGCACAACTCGCGGCGATGGGCACGGCAGGAGTGGCAACAAGCATGGTTGGAGCAATGATGGGAGTGGGAGGGTGCATCAGGAGCGGTGCCCACGGGTGGTGTTGGGAGAGGGAGAGCGCAGCTCATGGTGGTGGGCGTCGTAGGAGCCGCGACGGGAGCGGCCAGCACGCAGCGGCGGTCGGATCGTCGGAGTCTTTGCTGGATTTTTCATCTTTTCTTTTCCCCTTTGATATAACTTTTGTTCGAAAATTTTTGTTCCAAAGTTTTGTATATAACTTTTTGTTTCAACTTTTATTCCTATTTTTTGTCCCCAAATTTTTGTGTGTTAATTTTTTCTTTAAAGTTCTGACCTCAATGTTTGTTTCCAAACCTTCTTCTCCAATTTTTTTTATAAATTTCTTGAGATAGTTGTCTACAAATCTGTTTAAACATTGTATGCAAATTTGTACGAGAGGGGAACACCGATGATTCACAAACAGAAAGAGGGGAGCGGTCCGACAAAACAGCAGCTTGCCATAAATATATGTCCGAAATCGCTTATTGCGAAGCCTCGTGGCGCGCGCTAATTAGCAAACCCCCCTCGCCATCGCGTTCTCGGAGCTGGAATGCCGGATCCCGCCGCTCCCGTGTGCAGAGTTCAAACTACAGCTATCACCCAACTTCGATAGCACATGGCAAACAAACAATACCCCGCCCGTCTGATCTCTGCGTATATAATTATTGCTGCTACTAGTAATTAGTGCACACTGGTAACTTCATATGCAACCGCACCGATCTAATCGTGCCATCGTGGTCTATGTGACTGACGAAACACATGTGTTTTTTTTCCTCTATGCACGACTGACAACCGTTGCGCGGCGGCCTAGAAATGTAGAGAGATGGACGTGTGAGTAAAGGATGAGCTCCGCCGTAGATGATAGATCTACCAGGTGATACGGTGGTTTCGGCGTCCATGTCGACAGGGACGTATGGTGTGGGGTCCAAGTCCCTAAGGGAGAAACCATTCGAGGAATCTAGCTCTGCATCTGCGCTGTACGTTCCGTTGTTGGTCAAGGAAAGCCGGCGAGAGGCTAGCTAGAGTAATGCATCCCACTTGCCGGTGATAGATTCGTAGCTAGAGCTGCACATTGTCGGTTAGCAGCAGCCTGCGAACCCGTGCACCAGCATGGGACGGCCATGGCCCAGTCTGTAAGTTTCCCTTTGTTATTAATGGCTCCATGAATTCACATTTTTTCCTTTGTTTAGACAAGAGGACTATATCCTCTGACTGCTCTGAAGAGCATTGCAATGCCATAAACGAAGGGGGTGTTTGGTTGTCACTCCTAAAATTCCTATCACATCGAATGTTTAGATACTAATTAGGAGTATTAAACATACACTAATTACAAAACCAATTGCACAGATGGAGACTAATTTGTGTGACGTATCTATTAAGCCTAATTAGTTCATAATTTGACAATGTGATGCTACAGTTTACATGTGCTAATGATGGATTAGTTAGGCTTAATAGATTCGTCTCGTGAATTAGTCTCCATCTGTGTAATTAGTTTTATAATTAACTCATATTTAGTCTTTCTAATTAGCCTCCAAACATTCGATGTGACATGAATTTTAGTCTGGACTAAAGATCCAAACACCCCGAAGACACCGTGTGAACTAGGAATAGTATTTGCCACAGAGGCGCCAATGGCACGTGACTGAAATGAACAGCAAGCATCAAGTGGTTAAAGAACAAATAAAAACTGGGCTGAGACGCAAGTTTCACACGCAATGGACCTCGTAAAGTTTTAATTTGGCGCTGCAGTTTTTACAGGTATATTTAGTTCGATGGTTGCTATCCTTGAATTGAAGCCAGCTACTCCCGCTTGAGGTGGCAAATTAAAGAGACGAGAAACGTCACGCTCATGTCCTGCGGTAGGAAAAGAGAGGTGACGGGGCCATCAACCGCTGCTAATCTGCTATACAAGGGAGAATGGAAAGCAACAGAGAGAGGAGCATGCTGTATTGCTGTAAATCCGAATGTTCGATGCCTCACCAACCACGGTTTGCGCGTCCTGTTATAACGACAGAGAAGGAAGCGAATGTAGCCAGCCTCTGTCTTCAAGTGGGGAGAAGAGAGGAGGCGTTTAGCTGTCATGAACTCACGGAGTCATTGTGGCATGGTGCCAAAGGCTCTAAGCGCAAGCTGGAGGCTGGAGCGCGTGTGGAAGTGGAACCAGCCTGACGCGACCGGATCGATCGCGACGCGGCCCATCAGATACGGACCGACAGGCGCTTCGGCTGCCCAGGATCACGATCGTAATCCTGCTGCATGGCAGACTGCGAACTGGCGAGGCCTCCACCCTCCATGCCTCCGGGCCTCAGCGCTCTGCCGCGACGTGGGCGCGAACAGAGAGAAGCTGCCAGGCAGGTGCACTGCACTGGAATCACTGGGTCAGGGAGGGTGAATCTGCGGCCACGGCTAGTGCCCGGCGGGGCCAGAGCCCAGAGTCGCCAGACCCAACGGCTACTGGGCTACTGGCAGCGGTTGGCATTTCGCGGCACGTGACGGCGGCTTCCGCGGGCTGGGCCCCGGTGCGCGCCTCCCCCGCTCCCATCCCATGGCCCATGGATCCTTTCGACGATCAGTCCCCATCCGTTTGGCTTCGCATGTTTTTTTTTTCTGGTTTTCCGTGCTGCAAAGTGCAAACGTGGCCATACTCGACTCATTGCCTCATTGGGCACCTCGCCTCGCTTGGGGTTTGATGCAGTATATAGGCAGTCAGTGTTGGCTGGGACTGAACACCGGTGGATGCTGCCATGCTGGCCCTTCCACTATCATATCGCGGACTCGCGGTGCTGTACTGGCATACTACTACTGTATCGTCACGTACTCACGTCAGAATTGCCTTCAAAACAGGAGTCAACCGTTCGTTGATTAACCATCATCCGCGATTCTGCATTGCCATTCACATTCAGCCCCCGTTGAAGAAAGAAGACGCGTTTTTTCAGTTTGCAATGAAGCTAAGCAAGCAACACTAGCGTGTCAGCCAGCTTGCTTCCTGAACATAACTGAACTCCCCGGATGCTGTCATGCTGGCCCTTCCACGATCAGGTCGCGGGACTCGCGAGCTCAATTCTAGCAGCAAAGCCTCTTCTGAGCCCATTGAGCGCCAGCCCAGTTAGGCCCATCACCGCTATCTCTCTCATCCTGTCAAATGGGCAACGTCAGCCAGCCCCTACGCTTCTCTCTCTCTCGAAAAACCGTTGACAGAAACGAAAGTCGAAAGCCGTTGCCCATTTGACAGTAAGCGTTTGGCAGGATGCTTTGCCCTCTCGCAGTTAGGCCTATCTTTGCAGCAATTTTGTTGGTCTGTTCGGGAAACTACGTATGATGGACTGATTTAAAAAAGAAAGAAAAGAAACTAATATGATGGAAGGGGAGAGCAATGGCAGAGTTCTTCTCAGCTCAAAAGAAGAAGAAGAATGGCTGAATGGGTTGATGCGGGCTCTACTGAATACTCACTATGGGTAGCTACTAACTGCTCCATCCATTCCAAATTATAAGTCATTTTAATTTTCTTGAGTGTTAAAGCATTTCAAATTTAACTAAATTTACATAGTAAAGTACTAACATTCACGATATCAAATAAGTGTCATTAGTTTCTTCATCAAATATATTTTCATAATATATGTATTCGGTGCCATAAATTTTTGTGATCCTCTCTATAATTTTGGTCAAACATAAAATAGTTTGACTCTCCAAAAAAGTTGGAATAATTTATAATTTGAAATGGAGGGTAGTTTTTCTCTCTTTCTGCCTTGAGTCCAGGACTTGAGGTCAACTTGATCTTATGTCTTACTCGCTGTAGCTGCTTTATTATGAGCAGAGGCTGCTAGCAGCGTAGGAGTAGGACAGTGAATCGAAAAGATCAAATATCTCTACACAGATATATCTCTACAAAGATATATAGAGGACGATGACTTTGCCTGATAATTCAAAATCTAAGATAGTGGGTATATTTACCCGTACAAGCAGTTTTCCACTTCTGCGGGCACCATTTGGACGTCTTTATTGTCTTTGGTTCATTCGCTACGTTGCCACCCCAGCTCCATGGGCCATGGCCTCTGACTCTTCATCGGTGCGTCAAGTCCGACGACCGAACCGCGCTCAACTTGATGTTCCCGCCCACGCGCGCCACCATTGACCCGTCCTGCCGCTTCGACCAGCCGGCGGCTGCATGCTCGATCCCGTCTCGCTTAAACCGTGGACACGTACCTCTCCGCCGCGTCCCTGCTCACCGGGAAGTTCTGGGTGCTGTATGTACCCTGACGACGACGCGTAGGCGTAGTGCGACGACGAGGTGACGTCGGGGCTGGTGACCTCGCTGTGCGACATGGACGTCCGCGCCGTAGTCCCCCTCCTCCCCGGCGGCGAGCACCGAGCGGCACGGGCCACATGAACACCGGCTTGGACGTGGCCACGGGGAGTCGGGGAGCGGCGGCACGGAACGCGTCTGCAGGATGGCCTGCGCCGTGGGCCGCTCGTTGGTTAACCATCTGCATTGCCATTCACATACAGCCGCCTCTTTTGAACCCATTGAGTGTCACAGCACAGGAAAGAGTGCTAGGCCCATCTCGAAGCAACATTGAAGACTTCCGTTTAAGAGTGAAACATGCGGACAGTCCTTAATCTTGTTAATAGAGTGTCAATCAAGGACTGAAAAAGTAAGAACTATGAAAATATGCATCTGGGTCCATAAACTTATTAAGGTAGGTCTTATAGATACAAAATGCTAAAAATACCCTATGGTTTTTACTTGTCAATGTGTGCCACGCTAGCAGCTTAAGGATATTTTGGGAACTTTGGCCCTAGATGACACATTTGAAAAGTTTAAGTACATGAATATGCATTTTCAAATTTTATAAACCTATATAATACTTTATGACAAGTTTAAGGACAACCATGTATTTCACTCGTCTCGGAATTGTACGGAATGAGAGGGAAAGCAAGATTAGACCAACAACTAGCTGCATTGTTTCTACTTTCAAGGAGAAGAATGGGCTTACTAGCTCACTGGACACTCTCTTTAACCTAAAGGGAAAGTCATCATGTGGTTCAAAATTTGTCACATAATTCTTTGTCATTGTTACCCCTTTGAGTAGGTGTATGTGATATTTAATTAGCATGAACACGGCTAATAATTTGAGGGCAAGTAACCAGTGGTAGATTTGGAGAGCTCTCCAACAAAATCTATCGGGGTCAAAGGAGCAAGAAGAAGAAGAAGGGGTGAAAATGGAGTAGCAAGAAGAAGCAAGACGCCCTCTAATTCCCTAAGTCTAACTCTTGTCTCCACCACTACAAGTAAGGCCATTTTATACTTTTGGTAATCAGCCTAAATTTTTCAAGAGTGAGGTTCTTTTAAGGGTGGGGAGAGTGCTCACTAGGCACCATTGTAATCTCGTTGCTCACTCGTGCTAGTGTGCTTACACTTTCCGCATGCCTAGCATTAACTGTAGCTGTTTTTTTTTAATAAAAAGATGACCAACGGCAACGGTTGCAAGGTAGGACAAACCTGCCCGCAAGAGTAGTTTTATACTCCCTCCATCCATTGGACTAAATAGGTTGTCATAAACATCATATATTTAGTGACGGGTATAGCATTAAATTAAAGTAGAACGGAGAAATATGATGCGTTCCCTATCTCCGACACTGCTACTGCATGGCACATCCTCGAAAATCAACGCAAGCAAGAAACATGCTGCTGCTGGTACTGGAAATATGACTGCACATAATAGGTCACTTAATGGTGAAAATGCCCGACAAAAGTGACACGCAGAGACGACGGCTATTTACATAGAGAGGTGATGGCTTCCCGGAAGCAAACCAAGCAACAACTGCAGACAAAAAGGACTGACTAACCACAAAGTAACAATGGAAAAGCTCTCTGATAACGAAAACCCTGTCCGCGATTTCGCCTGCACGTTCTTGACGCCTTTTATCGTCTCCAATTCATTCGCCACGTTGCCACCAGCTCCACGTCCTTCGAATCTTCGTCGATGCGCCAAATCCGACCGTGCCGGGCTCAACTTGATCCCCGCCCACGTGCGCCACCGCCACAATTGACCCGTCCTGCCGGCGGCTGCATGCTCGATCCCGTCTCGCTCAAACCGTGGACACGTCCCTCTCCGCCGCATCCCTGCTCACCGGGTAGTTCTGGGTGGTGTACCCCGACGACGACGCGTACGCGTAGTGCGACGACGATGTCACGTCGGAGCTGGTGAGCTCGCTGTGCGACATGGACGTCCCCGCCGTCTCCTCGCCGCCGTACTCCCCCTCCTCCTCCACCACCTCCCCGTCGACGAGCGGCACGGGCCACATGAACACCGGCTTGGACGTGGGCACGGGGAGCGGCGGCACGGAGCGCGTCTGCAGGTTCTGCAGGATGGTCTGCGCCGTGGGCCGCTTCCGCGGGTTGGGGTGGCTGCACGCCAGGCCCAGCAGCAGCAGCCGCTCGGCCTCCTCCTCGTCGTACTCCCCCGCCAGCCGCGGGTCGACGGCCTCCAGCACGCGCCCGGCGCCGTGGAGCTTCCACACCCACTCCAGCAGCTGGCTGCAGCCGGCCGGGTTGCAGCAGGAGATGCGGCGGCCGCAGATCACCTCCAGGATCACGGCGCCGAAGCCGAACACGTCCGACTCCCGCGTGGCGCGCCCCGTGTGGAAGCACTCGGGCGCAATGTACCCCAGCGTCCCCGGCACGCCGATCTTGTCGGTGTAGGAGGTCTTGTCGGACTCGAGCGCGCGCGCCAGGCCGAAGTCGCCGAGCCGGGCGTGGTACGAGGAGTCCAGCATGATGTTGGACGGCTTGATGTCGCGGTGGATCACTGTCTGGTCGAACTCGTGGTGGAGGTAGTTGAGCGCCGACGCCACGCCGGCCACGACGGTGTGGCGCTGCCTCCAGTCCAGCCCCGGCGAGTCCTTGCCGCCGAAGATGTGACGGTCCAGGCTGCCGTAGGGCATGTAGTCGTACACCAGCAGCAGCACGCCGTTGTCATGGCACCAGCCTATGCAGACGTGACATTCAAAACTGTCAGTCCATTTGTTGCTTCGTAACATGAAGTACTATGCACGATGAGTTGGAGAAAATCGCAGGTGGCTGCTCAGCAGTTAAAAGTCAGAGCCGGCAGATGAGTGTTTGCCAGGCACGCCGTTCTACAACTACCAAATATTTTTCTCCCAACGAACATGAGTGGGCAAGCCACGTCAAATTTTGCGTTGTCAAAATGTCATCCCGGCTTATAATATGCCAGCACATTGCCCCTGATCCAATCATCATCGCAAATCCCAAACTAAATCCCAAACTAAGGGGGCCGTTTGGTTCGCTCTGCTTAGCACGTGTCGCATCGAATGTTTACATACTAATTAGGAGTATTAAACGTAGACTATTTACAAAACCCATTATATAAGTGGAGGCTAAACGGCGAGACAAATCTATTAATCCTAATTAATCCATCATTAGTAAATGTTTGCTGTAGCAACACATTGTCAAATCATAGACTAATTAGGCTTAATAGATTCGTCTCGCCGTTTAGCCTCCACTTATGTAATGGATTTTGTAAATAGTCTACGTTTAATACTCCTAATTAGTATCTAAACATTCGATGTGACGGATGCTAAAAATAAGCAAGAGGAACCAAACCAGGCCTAAGACGATACACACAGGCACACAGCCCAAATCATCACCACGAATTAGTCCTAGATTATTTCTGTAGCCAGGCGCCAACTGGTACCGAACTGTTCTACAGCATTGTTTATCCTCACCGGCTACGTGTGCGAATTCAAATAGACTAATGCGAATTCAAATAGTCGCCCCCTGGCATCGTGACCCCCAAATGCAGGTGCGCACGAAAAATCTGACGCTGTGCACATTTACAGGCTGCGTTTCACATATCCGACACCGACAGCCTGGAAGGATTTCGTTTTCACGCCGCAACGATCCAAGGAAATGGCTGTCGAGCATGTAACAACAACGTGCGTAAAGCACTGCATTTTACGACTAAGTTGCTGTCTCTATTACGGGTAAGACCAGAAAACCCCCGCGCTAAGCATCCCGCTGAACCATTTGTCCGCAGCATTATTGTGAAAGGTTGAAAGCTAAGCCCCGTGCCGATATTCTGATTTGGATTGGCGTTTGCAGTGAAGACAAGAGGTTGATGGAATATTGGAAATAAATATCCTGGACACTACCTAAATTGATTCAAATGTGACTACTTTTGGCATCACTGATGATAAGAACGCCACGGCAGATTAGACAAAGATGATGATAGTAAGAAGTTAATACTTTAAAAGAAATCGGATGTAATGAGCAGGGCATGAGGCGTAGAATTCCTCACCGACGAGCTTGACGAGATTACGGTGGCGGAGGCGGTTGATGATGCTGAGCTCGGCGAGGAAGTCCTCCTGGCCCTTGGTGTTGGCGCCGGAGAACTGCTTCACGGCCACCTCCACGCTCTGCCCGTTATTCCCGGGCACGGTGGCGCGGTACACCACGCCGTACCCGCCCTGCCCCAGCTTCATCTTCTCGTCGAAGTTGCCGGTCCCCTTGCGCAGATCCTTGAAGTCGAACTCCTTGGGCACGCCCGGGATGCTCCGCAGGAGTGTGGCGTTGTTGAACACCGAGCTCGGGTCGTCCCCGACCTTCTTCCGCTTCTTCATGAAGTACAGGCCGGCGAGCAGCCCCAGCGCCAGCGCGGCGGCGCACGGCGCGCCGATGGCCACCCCGAGCTTCCAGCCGGACAACGGAGCCTTCTTGGGGGCGCTGTCGTCGTGGAGCACTTCCACCGTCATGTTCCACATGTTCACGCAGTTGAGCTGGTACTCAACGCCGGTGGACGCCGAGAAGCCGAAGTAGCCCTTCTTTCCCAGGAGGATCGTGGAGAGGTCCAGCGACGCGTTGAGCACGGGGGTCGCCGGCTTCCTGATGTTCGCGTTCGCGGACGCGGGCGCGATGTACACCCAGATGTGCCGCGTCGTGCCGTTGTAGTCGATCCAGAGGTAGATGCTGCCGTCGTTGGTGGCGTTGGGGACGGGCGCGAGCTCGATGCCGAAACGGGCGAGCGGGGTGGTGACGGTGGAGCGGACGCTGTTGACGTCGAGGCCGATGTGGTTGTCGTCCGGGTCGTAGGACTGCTTCACCGAGTCCAGCTCCACGGCCACGAACTCGTTGGTGGCGTTGCCGTCAGTGGAGGCGTTGGTGAGGCCGAGGTAGCCGCCGTAGCTGCCGGGGGGCGGGCCGCCGTCTTTGCCGGACGCGACGACGAACGCGAGCCCTTCTCCCTTGAGGCTCTTGTTCGAGCGGAAGAGGTTGGCCTTGAACACCGTGGAGAAGGAGGCGACGTACCGGCCGTCGGCGGTGGAGTTGGACGCGTTGTCCTCCCAGAGCACGAACTCCGTCGAGTAGAAGATGTGGCCGGCCTGGTTGACGAGGAAGCTCCCGGGGTTGTTGCCCGTGTCCGGAGTGATCTGCAGCGAGCGCTGGGTGAGGCTGGTGTTGCCCGTGAACGTCAGGTTGTTGAGCTTCTGCAGCTCATTCCCGAACCCGGGGAAGGAGAAGCTGGTGATCTCCCTGCCGCTGCCGTTGACGTCCCCGGTGAACACCGTGGCCTGGGCGCGCACAGCCGGGATGGGGCAGGCGGCGACGCCCGCGAGGAGCAGGAGGAGCGCGAGGCTGGTCGTGGCGCGGCGGCCACGGGGCGAAGGCCCCCCCATCGGCTCGAGCTTGCAAAAGAAGACGGGCGGAGGGGACGGCGAGGTGCGGAGAGAAGGGGACGATTGGTGATGTGCCGGGGGCAGGGCAAGAAGGGGCTCGTCTCAGTTCGGACTTCAACTTATCAATGGAGTCCCTCCCTCCCTTGGAACTGTATTTTTGATGTTATCTTGCTTATCTTATTCACATATTCCCCACATCAGGTTCTCTGCTCCCAGAACTCTATGGCCTCCCTAGTGACGCGCCTAACCTGTTATCAGAGTATTGTGAAGTGGGAACCGTGTTATATCTCACCCGGTGACAGACAAAAATAGTCCCATGAAACAGTTGTGGACTTTACAGGGCCCGAGACCAAAATAAGGTCTTTTAGTTGCTAAAGTTGGGAGGTGCCAAATTACTGTTACAACACTGTAGCACACTGTAGCGTTTCGTTTGTATTTATGAATTATTGTCCAAATATTGACTAATTAGGCTCAAAAGATTCATCTCGCAAAGTACAACAAAACTTTGCAATTAGTTTTTAATTTTGTCTACATTTAGTACTCCATGCATGCCCCGCAAGTTTGATGTGATGGAGAATCTTCTTTTTGCATAGTGGTAAAGTTGGGAGTTGGGCCACCGAGACAGTGACCACATTCAGAAACTGAGAACCAAATCAGAAGGCCGGTCCGTCGCCTCACTTCCCCTGTCACCCACGGATGTGAAATGGAGCTGCTGAATTAACGGGTGGACCACGAGAGGTAATTTCCATGCGGTCATTTCAGAGTTCGATACAAAGGACAGAACAGAGGCAGAGAAGAAGCTTGCGCGAGAAAAAAAAAGCAAAGCACCGGCAGGCGAATGGCCCCGTTTGTTCCCTTCACACCAAATTAAATATTGCGTCACGAGAGGGGTGCAGGTGTGCTTTAGCGATGTTTTTGTTCCCATGCGGAATAGATGGGAAAATTGTACCTTTATTCTAATCCCCGGTGGCCCGGTCAAATGGTTGAATTCCCATCTCATCTCTCCGTGCCGTGCGTGCCTTGCGCTGCGGATTCCCCGCCGTCGGTCAAACCCTCCCCGTTCACCATCCCTCTTGGTAGAACCTCAACGCCAGAGCAGGTTCTGTCCCACGAGCAAGCAATGGCCCGCCCCTGAGGGTGCCGTTTCGAATTTTTGGTCGCGGGGGTAAGCGAGTTCGAGTGAAAATGAAGGGTTGAGATGTACAGGAGTGGAAGGATGGACGGATGATCAAAATTCGCCCCCCTCATTTGCCCAGCAACCAGTCCTAAATTGTCGGCATAGATGCTTCTACAACAGGAAATACACTGGTGCTTGACGTTAACCCTTCTGTTCATTCTGTAGCCCTCGTGAGTCGTGGACGAAGGGTCTGTTTAGTCCCCTCAAAATCCCAACTTTCATACTATGCAAAAAGAAGATTTCCCATCACATCAAACTTTCGGTATATGCATGGAGTACTAAATATAAACGAAATAAAAAACTAATTGTACAGTTTTGTTGTACTTTGCAAGACGTATCTTTTGAGCCTAATTAGTCAATGTTTGAACAATAATTTACAAATACAAAACGAAATGCTACAGTTACGTATTTATGGTAAAATCTCAACTTGAACGCTCCCAAATTGGGAACTTGTTCCGAAAACGAGCGAGATGCCATGCTGCTAGTTGCTAAAGTAGACTTGACCGAAGGTAGCATCAGAGAACTGGACCGTGACTGGTTACCTGAAACGTTTCTGGGCAAGGAAAATTACATGGAAGGACCCTTCTGCGAAGCCTGCAGCGGGTGGCGTTTTCCCGCAAGGTTTACTCTCACCGGGCGCGCGCGTCCCCAGAGCACCAGGCTTGCGTCAGCGGAGCTGCACAAAAAAAATTGCAATCTGACGTAGCTCACGGCAGATGCTTGCTTATCCAGTTTTCTTGAGCTTTCATACCATTTCTTTAAGCAGGACGAAGCACGAATGGACGGTGGCAGAAACAGCAGTATAGAAAGCATCGTCAGACCCTGTTTTCAGTTTTCACACTACCAACAAGCAATCCACCATGTTTAGCCTGAACTTATACCATTTTCCTTTTCAGATACTATTTCTAGAACGCAACTGTGGGTGTAGGCAGGCCCAAACGCTGGCAAGCTACTTTGTATGGGGAAAGAGTGGATCAATATAGAGGTTAGTTAAAGGCACAAGAATTTAACCATAATTCTTTTAGCGCTGATATATGAGAAACTACTCTTTGCGAGGGAACTCTGAAAAGATCTGTTACTGACAAAATCCATACCATGCACTAATTTGAAAGTAAGGTTGCTATCAGGGGTAAAACGTACCTTGGTTCCCATAACGTAGAAAAGATCCCTTTGGTTGGTTAGGTGACCTGAGCAAATATCTCTGTAAGCTTATCATGTTTCAGATTGTTCATGACTCAGCATCGGCCCAAAATTCACGATGCTGCTTTTTCTTTTATACAAATGGACTCTCCGAAATCATTTCCTTGCTCCTGCATGACAGCAAAAGAACAATTTAAAGTCTATCAACTGTATGATAATAATTCAGTGCCAACTCAGACTTGCGTCGATTGCTTAAAATTAGTCTACTCAAGCATACTTTCAATACCAACAAGCAAGCCCCTAAAATCAGGAGGATTGTTTACATCAAAATCAACCGGCCTAGTCATGTTTACCAGGCAAACATTTCTTTTTCCTTTTTGTTTAAGACGACAAGCTTCAGTTAATATCAGGAAATGTCTATAGAGTTTCCATGGTTTCTCAAAGTACCTGTACACAAATCGGAAACACACTACTAGATGATTTACCATTCAACACAATCATTAACACTGTGTTCTAGAATACATGGGAGATTTGTATATTCTTTCCATAAAAAAGAATCAATAGCTCAAATGTGCAACATCAATGATACGTGCTTTGCTGGCAGACATCTAACACTACTAGAAGCATCGAACATATATCAGATAGTCGAGTATTAGGATTTTTTAAGGGACAGTTTTCCTTGCGAATACAGCAATGACAGCTTAGTCTAACTAGTCATATTTAGATGACTGCTAACTACTTCATCAACTATCAGGTATCAACTAGTCCTTTTTTCCAAAGTGATACTATATTTCACACCACAGACCACCTTGCAGGTCAATTTTTCATACTAGAATAACAAAGCATCTTTCTTTCTGTTAGAGTTAAGTTCTGATGGTGATAGAATAAGGTATTAGTAGTGTTTGTGTGCACTTAGTGCATGTGAGCACTGGCATCCGTAGGTGGTTCGTGCCTACGTGCACCGTATCACAAATTACTGCTTTAGATGCTCTTTAGATGCTTTTCTTAGCTTCTAAGCCACCTACCCATGGTGGGCCTATATGTACCCCAAACTGCCCTTTGTGGGAGTGTGGAATGGAAAAAATTATTTTGGAATAACAATTGATATTTAGAGCCTAATTTCCTTCCCACCTACCCTCTCCTCTCTCCTCTCTCCCCGTACCCGAGTTTCTCTGTTTCTGCCTGTGACCCCCGAAACCCTAGCACCCGGCCGGGCCTACCAAGGCCAGCGGCGGCGCTACTGTTCCGACGCATTCGGCGGCTACCGACCTCCTCCACCCCTTCCTGCGACCGGATTGGACACGGGTTGGTGCGGATCGAGAACAGGCGGCGGCGGGCGAGGTGCGCAGGCAGTTGTGCAAGGGCAGCGGCGTGACGCGTGCGCGGACGCGGGTGAAGGCGCTGTAGGGGCGGCGGCGCAAAGCAGCGACGGCTGCTGCTCAAGCTCAGCGCGGATCGGAGCAGCATGGCGCATGCGGGCATCGATGGCAGCAGCAGAGCAACTGCGCACGGGCAGCTCCCTCTCCCTCAACCCCTTCCTTTCCATGGTGGGCTCCAGGAGACCGCTGGTCGCGGGTGACGCAGGCAGCGCGAGCCCCATGGCTCTGGTGGTCGGCGCGCCACCGCCGGCCGACGTGGTGCCGACACTCACGGCCAGCTCCAGGGGCTCCTCCCGTACCTCTTCCCACCGCTCAGCCACGAGCAGGGCGCGGCGCCGCTGGGCGGCGGTCGAGGAGGAGGAGCGGCGTGAGGACGAGGCAGTGGCGGCGCGCGGCAGCATTGCGCAACGCCGATTAGTGGGAGGCGGCTGTGGCTCGAATACCGCGCGCGGCGGCCATGGAGACCGCGACAGCATGCGCAGCTGAGGCAGCCACCCTCGCCGTAGAGGAGGCACAGGCGGCAGCGGTGGCCGCCACCCAGCAGCGTCTGGAGGCGGACCGGCTCCGCGACGAGGTGGAGGCGACGCACCAGCTGAGGCGCGAGGCGCAGGGCGACCGTCCCGAGCTGGAGGAGGCAGATCGACGGCAGAACGTAGGAGTGGACCTGTGGGTCTAGGAACTGTGTCGAGGCACGGACGACGGGCATCCTCGGAGCAGAAGCAGCTCCGTCCACGAGTCCGACCTCAACTCCAAGCACTAACCCCCGAAGGTCATGAAGACCATCAGCCGGGAGTCCGTTGGCAGCACGCCATGGCCCATGTTGACGAAGACCAACTACATGCAATGGTCCTTGGTGATGAAGGCGAAACTCCAGGTGCGGGAGATGTGGAACACAATCCAGTACAGCGACGGCAACAACCACGAGGACCAGCGAACGCTTGAGGCGTAGCTCGCGCGGTCCCGATGGAGATGGCGGGGAACCTCTCGAGGAAGAGGTCTTCCAAGGCCGCCTGGGACGCTATTGCTGCGGCCCGAGTTGGCAGCGCCCGCGCTCGTAAGTCCACTCTGCAGAAGCTTCGGCAGGAGTAGGATCGTCTGGCTTTCGAGCCGGGCAAGGATGTTGACAACTTCGCCCTTCACCTCTCTAGCCTGATGCAACGGCTGAAGCGGTACGGCGATGATGAGATCAACGAGGAGAAAGCCGTTGCAAAGTTCCTACGCGTCATTCCGAAGAAGTACTCGCAGCTTGCTATCTCCATCGAGACGCTACTCGACCTCTCATCGTTGTCAATCGAGGAGCTGACGAGGCAGCTCAAGGCGATCGATGACCACGACGAGCCTTCTTCTGGCGAGGAGATCATCATCGATGGTCAACTCCACCTCACCGAGGAGAGGTGGCTCGACACGCGGCCGCAAGCGCGGCAAGCCGCGCAAGGCGCAAGGAGGCGCCGAGGGTGCTGCCGCTAGCGAGCACGAGGCCGCACGAGATGACACCTGCCACAACTGTGGCAGGATTTGCCACTTGGCCAGGGAGTGCCGCTAGCCGAGGCGCGGCCAGACCCACGTTGCGCTCGCCGTAGAGGCGCAAGGCTCTCTTCCTGGCTCACGGGACCATCGAGCTTTTTCCCGCAGCACCGGCCGCGATGGCTCTCCTCCACCTCGACGAGCCACGCGCCTACGTCTCCCTCGGTGATAGTACCAACGACGACAAGATTGACGGCTGGTTCCTGGATAGTGGTGCCACACACCACATGATCAAGCGCTGGGAGTACTTCTTCGACTTGAACGTCGACGTGCGCGGCTCCGTCAAGTTCGGCGACTCTTCGGCCATGGAGATCAAGGGCGTCGGCTCTATTGTACTCGTCACCAAGATCGGCGAGCACCGGCTCCTCACCGGTGTCTACTACATTCCCACGCTGAGGAACTCGATCATCAGCCTCGGGCCGCTAGATGAGAACGGGTCACGCGTGGAGATCGACAGCAAAGTGCTCCGCATCTGGGATCGACGTCGTCGTCTCCTTGCCAAGGTGGATAGGGGAAGAACAACCTCTACGTCCTCTATGCGAAGGTGGCATAGCTCGGCACCAAGGAGATGGTGTAGGGTAAGATGGTGGACGGTGGCTTGAGTTCGACGTACAGCGACTACGTCCACTTCGAGGGAGCTGGGGGAGTGGGCAGCTCTTCTTTGCCAAGCGTAGCTACCCCAGTCCCCGGGTTTCCACCTACTATGGCAAGCTCTTCACTAGCGCCGGCGAGTACTCCTCTGGGCGCGGCGAGCTCTCCACCGCCACCACCACAGCCAACCACGCCACGCACTCCAGCACCGACGGTCGCTCCTCCGAGCACTGCTTCGTCAACACCGGCTCACGATGAGCCCCGCTCGCTGGAGTTCGCCACTCCACTCCCTCACGACGAGGATAGTGTCGACGCGTACCACGATGACGAGCCACTGCGGTACCACACCATGGCGGACATTCTCGCAACCAGCTAGTGCCGGGATGGGTACATCACGACCTCGAGGTTGTGCTTCACCTGACGCGTGATGACGGCGAGTCTCACTCCTTCGCTAAGGCTGAGGGACACGCGGCCTGACGCGCCGCGATGTAGATGGATGCTAGATAGCAAGTCTGCTCAAGCCCTGGCGAAGAACCCTATCTTCCATGAAGCGGCTGCATGGAGGAAGGAAGCGTCAAGGCAGCCACATCAACACTCAGGAAGAGTAAGTTCCAAGAACTCCGAACCAGACTTGGGATGGTTCGTTTGCCATTCAGGATTTAGGGGGAGAATGTTAGAGTTAAGTCCCGATGTTGATAAAATAATGTGTTAGTAGTGGCTGTGAGCACTAGTATCCGTGGGTGGTTTGTGCCTACGTGCACCTTATCACCAGTTACTGCTTTAGATGCTCTTATTATCTAGTTAGATTCTCTTCAGATGCTTTGCTTAGCTTCTAAGCCATCTACCCATGGTTGGCTTATATGTACCCCAAATTGCACTTTGTGGGAGTGTGGAATGGAAAAGATCATTTTGGCCTAACACTTTCCCTGTGTTCAATAATATATATATATATATATATATATATATATATATATATATGCATTTTAAGCCTAATATTCTTAAAAGAAATTTAACAATCTTATATTGAGATTCATCTGGTTTCGCCGAATGCAGGAGGAGACCGATTGAACAAAAGGTCCCACCATGAGGCCAACTTAAGTTTCTGAGAAATGATAATGTCTACTTGACTCATTAGACTCCTAGCTGAGCAAGGGCTAGTCATATAGTATTTTTGGCATCTAACAATAAAGGTACAATGTTTCAGCGATACTATCACTATCAAGTCATTTTGTTGCAAGTAGAATTACAGCTATGATAGCATACAAATATTTATTGGGAGAGGTGCTTCCTGAAAGAAAAATTATCAGAGAACTTTCAAGAGATAAAATGGAATGTGCAAAAGATTTTAGTCTCTTCTTTTTTGAGAGAAAAGGTGCATAATTTAAATATACGAAGTTGTACGGATACGTGTCACCAGAATGCTCCCTTAGATTGGCTGATGGTATTAGAGACAAGCTAAATACAGAGACAAAAACTACCTAGAACACGCAATAGATGTTCCTTTATATGAGGTGATGAGCCTGTGAGAAGCAAATTTGAAAAACATGGAGACTACGGTATTCGATCTGTTTTAGCTGAAAAGAGCTAGGGAGAACAAATAGAGTCACATAGGTTTGTACATCGTCATTATCTTTTGAAAGAAATGAATACAGTCAAGTGGAAGTATAGAAGAGAGTAGGGAGCAAGCACGTGTATTCAACTTTGAACGAATCAACTTTGACCAGAAAAACAGTGAGGTTATGTAAGAGCTGCGAGCATAATAAAATTGTGAATTGTGCCAGTGTCACTATTCTAGAGTGAAATGCCAGCACTGATATCTTGCATGTCCCAATAGCATTTGGCTGGTGCATTACATGAATACATGATATCCCAGTTAAAAGTAGTTTTCACGGGCTTGTATTGTGCTAACAGCTCGTACCCAATTTGCAGTGTACGTCACCTAATGCTTCACAAGGAAGTCGTCACTAACAACTGAGCAGTTGAGTCAACTGACCTCAACTGACCAATAGGTGAAAGGCTATTCAGAATTTATAAAAGTTGATGTCAATTTGTAGCTAAATGTGGCCAAAAAAAAGTTGAAGGAATCAAAGTTGCAAAGACTTAAGTCAACGGGCTCATGTGCGGGACCAACCTCAAAACGCAGAGATAAGATAAACATGCTTCAGTGGTACTATGCACTGAATTCATATTCCGTATGGTTGCAAGAGAATTATGTATGACAGCCCAGCATCAGAGTGCAGAGTTCGGTCGATACGGACAATCATACACTGTCATATGCTGGCCGCAGGCGCAACTGGACAGGATAAACAATGGTTGTTTCGGAAAGCTGACAGATAAACAATGATCGATCGAAGAGGGAGGAGGAGGACAGGAGACTGACCGTGCTGGCGAGCCAGCGGAGAAAGGAGTCCTCGGTGTAAAGCACGGGCCCCGCTGAGGAGATTCAGCGAACACCGGAGGGGCGTGGCACCAAGCTGTGCACGTCGTGCTTCGGGGAACCTAACAACATGGATGGAGATCAGTGACTGAAAAAATCGAGGCAGGAGAGGGGGATCGGAAGCAATTAGGGTGCTAATTGCTAATAGCGGTCGAGTGCACCCGCCTGCAGGGTGCAGCACACCTCCTCCGCCTCCGGTAAACCCTGCCGTGCAACCGTAGTCGGGAGAATCCAAAATTCCGAACCGGGAACCCCCGCCGTCCATGGTCGCCGAAACTGGAGAAGACGAATGACGCAACGCAACGCTCCGCTTTGCAGACAAATCAGTAGGGCCGTGGGTCGTAGGCACGTAGCCCCCCGTGGCAGGAGGAGCACACACAGATCCCTCCTGCCAAGCCCAACAAGTGTTGGTGGACCTGTCCAAACAAGTATGAAAAAATTCCATATATACCATTAAAAATTTAACTCATCTTATGCTATTAAAATTTAGGTGACGTGCGATTGAAAATTTAATTTCATCCCTTACGTACTGTTACCATATAAATTTGACGTGAAAAAGTTCCGTATCACCGTTAGATCGTGTCCATCATTCACTGATTTCCCGATTTTACCCCTCCTCATCCTGAACAGTGAACACCGTCGGCAACACATCTCTCCTCTTCCCCCAAATCGGCAGTTTCCCAACCGGCGTCGAGCCACTGCCGCGGGCCCTCAATCGAGCCAGAGCGCGGCGCCAAGGTCCCGCGTGCGGGGATCCTCGATCCGCGGCCACGTCCCGCACCTCCGCTCGGTCCCGCTGCTCGGCCGCCCAGACGACCGCTCTAAAGAATCGGCGCAAGGGGCGACGAGCCCAACAGCGGACGGCGTCCTCGCTCGAGCGGACGCGCTCCTCGATCCCGCCCACCCTGAAGAATTGGTGCATCTCGTCGTCCGCTCCCGCCGCCTCCGCCCTCACTTCTGCGCCCTCCGTCCTGGAGCAGTGCACCTGCTCTCCGGCCGGCGCCCTCGGAACAGGAGGCAGGGGCGCCCCTCAATCCAGTGGAGCCATCAGCCTGCATCTACCCGGCACGTGTGAGGATGGCAACGCCCTGAAACTTCTGAACTTCCTGCAAGGTACTCCGTAAAGTTCATCAATGGATGCTTTGTATGGACATCAATGATACTTGCTTGCCTGTCGATGGGTGCTTGTTCTCTGGATATGTGTTTCGATTTGATCGGTGTATCGGTGAACCAATTTAGTTTCAGAAAAAAATCAGTGAACCAATAAACATGTATGATCAATGCATATGTATTCGTGTGTTGCTTTTTCTGTTCATCTTTTTTCTTCTAGGGTATTATTGTCTTTTCTACGTTCACTTAACAGACATCTAGCTCTTATGTGACAGCAATGACACGCAAGGGATGTAATTAAATTTCCAATAACACTGAATATTTAAATTTGAATGGTATAGAAGGGATGATTTAAATTTTCAACGGCGTATAGGGAATTTTCTTGAGAAGTATCGGGCTTCCGCGCATGTGAGGCCTCACTTTCTTTTGGTCATGTAGACACCCGACCGGCCCGAAACGTTTTTGGGCGTCCGCCGTGTGCTAATGGCCTGCTGGCACTCTGCCGGAGGCCCAAAGTGTAGATAGACAGTTTAGTAGACTACCCGGCATTTTTTCTTTCGAAACATTACTACCCGGCATTTTCGGCTCATGAAGATTGAAGAAATCCCATCTTCGAGGGCCGGACCGTATCCAACGATAGGCATCGCTGCTTGCCAAACAGCAAAAGTCGGCGACTGCAACGGACAACGCTCTAGCAAGTTCAGCGCTGCAGAGCGCAGATGCTCTACTGTTACTGTGCATGCGCATGTCATGGCCTTCTCCTATTTCAGTAGGTTACATTTAATTTCACCATAAGCTAGTTTTCTCTCTTTTTTATCGGATTAGCTAGTTACTCTGTCAAGTAGCATTCCCTGAGAGGCTGAGACATGGTTCGGGGATGCAGGTTCTAGCATCTTCTACTTAAGTGGCCAGATCACCTGCCGGTTGAACCAAAGTCCCCCAACCACAACTGTCATTGTTAATCGTACACCACCACGTGCCCGCAAAACACACGTGATGCTTTGCTCCGCATTAACAAACCTTCTTCTATCTAACGAGACAACAACCCACACGGACCCAGCGAACGAACGGCAAACGTGGCGCCACCACCGCACGCGTCCCCCGTTCGCTTCGCTTCTCCTTTTTTCCTCGTCCCCGGGCTCCGAGATGGCGTGTCCCCTTCACACGGGGGCGAGGGCGCCCGCGCGGTCGTAGGTGGCCACCGGGACACGCGCGGTCGTGCCGAGCCGCGAGATTCCGGCGCAGCGTCTGGGAGAGGAAGCAGGCGAGCAGCGCGACCCCGAGTGAGAAGTCTCGGCCGCGCGTCGTGGTCGTCGACCCCCGGGGTTAAGAAATCCCTCGCGCTCACCTCTGCGTGTGGGGGCACGGTCGCGCGCCGGGCGCCATGTGTTCCGGCCTCGCCGCACCTAACCCTCTCCAACCCTTCGGTTCGGTGACAATTCCCGTCGCGCGAGCGGCCACGCTGGCCCGGGCGGCCCCGCGGCGTGGTGGCGCTGCCGTGGCCTCACAGATTTGCGGTTTTGACTAGTGCTGATTTAGCCTAGGATTTGCCATGCGCTTGAAAATTCCAGAATGGGGGCGTCGAATGTCAATCAGGGCGATTTTCAGGTACCGGACGTGTGTAGTTTGGTGTCAAATTCGTTGAGCAAGAATATACGTGACGGTGTGGGGCAGCAGCAGAGCGATCCCACCAGGATATTTGGCTTACCGGCCAGGACAAGGGCAAACCCAGCTGGAAATCGCGTATCCGTACACACACACCACTTCATCAGATGCTAATAAGCTTCCTAATATATCCAGTTCATCCGTGAGGCAATCAGGCAAGGGAATCTAGCTTGTCGACACCAGGGTGCTGCACTGCAGGGCAGGCGGTACAAAGAAACAAGCTCGCTCCTGTTTCTCAGCACAAAACCACGTCCTCATATACCGTATGCCCAGCGATTTCGTGACAAATCCCCAATGGTTAGCACTAGTTAAGTCGAGCTTAGCTGGTCAGCCACCAAACAAACTTCTGCCAGGTAACTGGTAGTCCACCATGGTTAGCTTGAGCGCCTTACTTTTTGTCAGAACAGTGCTCCATTGACCACGCAACCGAACAAACTGCAAGCACTATTCAATACGCGATGCAGTTACGTACGTAGCGTGCTTGCCGGCGCGTAAAAGGAGCTATACAAAAAGGAGGGCGCACGCATAGATGTCTTCTGTACTGTCTACCGCCCACTGCATACTGCAGAGGGGTTGGTCGTCGATCACCCAACCAGTTACGCGGAAGGCGACGGCGGCAGATTTGGCAGAACGGCAGTCTGCACGAGCCCGATTCACATTTTACACGGCCAGGTCACTGTCCCCGGCTTTTGCTTGTCCGTAATGCGCTCGCCCCGGCACCCCCATCGCGCTAGCCCCATAAGCTAATCCTGTCGCGTGATCGTGTCCCGGGATCCCCCGTCACTTTCGCAAAAAGGCCCGATTCAAACCTACCTTCCTGCCGTGTTCCCTTGGCCCCGAGCGCGCCCTATATGTAGTAGGCACTCGCCTGCCCCGGCCACTTGACTACCAGCACCACCACCGGCCGCACGCACGCATCGCATTGCTCGGACACGAGACACAGGACCAGGAAGAGGTCAGAGGCTCAGAGCAGAGACGTCGCCGCGTGAGCTCCAGCTGCTCCAGCTTATGGGTTCTTTGCAGTCGCAGACGCAGGAGAGCTACGTGAGGCTGCAGGGCCGGCGGTGGCGGCGGGCGGGGGCGAGGGGGTTCCGGCTGTGCCCGAGGAACCGGTTCTCCGTGCGGCGGCTGCGGGCCGAGTTTCTCACGTTCCTCGGCCTCGTCGGCCGCTACGTGCGCCATCTCGTCAGGAGGCTCTCGACCTCGGGCGGCGGCGGCGGCGGCAACGGCGCCTGCGGACGGAGCAGCAGCAGAAGGGTTCTCGTCGGGGGCGGGAAGGACGCGGCGGCGGCGGCAGCGAGCAAGGGGCCGCGGAGGGCGGCGCCGTTCGTGCGGTCCAACTCGTTCTACTCGCAGGCCATCGCCGACTGCCTCGAGTTCATCAAGCGCAACTCCGTGCCCGTCGAGGACTACGGCACCGTCAGCGCCAGGAGATAGGCATTAGAGGCTCCGTTTTGGGACGAAACATAATCGAAGCAAAAAGGAAAAAAAAAAGCTATATGTGTTCCAAATGGAGCCTGAAGATGTGAATCTGATACATACACGTACACACGGATGTAATAGGGTGTTTGAAATTAGAGTTGCAAATGTTGAAGTTTTTGACATGTTCATTCGCGCACGTTACCACATTTTCCCATCTGCCGTGTATAATCCAGAATATTTAGACCTTAATTCCTGATGCGAGTGTTATTTCAGCGAACCACCGTTGAGGTCCAGGCGATTAAATATCGGAGCAAAGGACAGGACGGGAATAATCGATGAATATTCAAACAAAATTTGCTAGCTCAACGCCGTGTGTAGGAGATATATAGTACGATCGACGCTGGCGCCATTCTTAATTTCCTCTTGTCCGGTGCCTGTTTTTCTTCTGCTAAGCAAGTGATGACGAGAGTGAGTTTGCCGAGCTAAGAATGGGGTGGCTTCCGACCAATTTCAGAAATTCCAGAAAGAATAACGAGTCTGGCCTAACATATCTCTGCCTCACACTCTTTGTTAGTAGCACACTGTTTTTTTCCTTGAATAATTGAATGATTAATTTTTGTGAGTGTCGTGGATAACGCTGGCTTCCCATTGGTCTTAGGTACTCTCTGTTGGTCAGGATTAGTACATCAGGATTATAGTTGGCGATTTGGCATGACTCCATTCGGTGCCACTGTACGACACATTCCAGAAACGGTAGACTAACGTGATGTTAGGTTTTCACAATAAGTATAGGCCTAATATATATATATACTTAAAGTTCTTAGCTTTGAAGCCTCCTCGTACATCCTGATCCCACGTGGGATCCACATGATTCCGGTGGGACTCATATGAGACCCACGTACTATTTATTTGGGACCCACGTACTATTAGGTGGGACCCACATATTGTTTGGTAGGACACACGGTTCACTAAGTAGGTCTCGTGATCATTTTTTCAAGAATTATCGATGATGATTTTTTCTATTATTTGCAGTTGAAAATGTAAAATATATTTATTTTTCTCAATGTATGAAAATAATAGCTAGACTTTCTATACTACGTTTATTTATGGTAGGCCTACTATTTTTTGAACTTTGTTTTCACTTCATAATCTCGCAAAACATGATTGAATTATTCATTCATTGCTAATTTTATCTTTAAACTTTATGAAAATCAAGAACATAGCACGTCAATCCATTAGCTATATCTACTAACACCCAAAAGTCAATAAATTCCTCAGCAAAAAAGTTATACAATACTTAGATGACCATTATAATAAAAAAATATTTGAATTTAATATTGAATGCGATCAATTTGATTTTAGATTATATTTATTTTTTATTTGGTTCGATGTGATACTACTTTGAGCATAATAAGATAATAAATTTGTATTTTATCATTATTTTAGGTTAACACCTTCGTATATGAGCGCGTCGCGCGCCAACCTTGCTAAAGGCATTGCAAATATGCAAATTACTCCACTCGTGTCTCGTGACGGAGGTGTATATCGGGTGGGACTCACAAGTCCAGGCCCACACGCCTTAGAAATAGGAAAGCCCAGTGCGCAGCTCAGATCGTGGATTAGCTAGGTGATGAAATCTACCGATGGGCCACAGGATCGTCTTGTTTATTCCGGTCCATTCCAACAAAACGCTGCACCCGAACCATCATCTCTTTGAACCTTTGCTCCGTGAGCCAAAAGGGGAGAGTGTGGACAGTCGGCTGCGTGTTCCTATGAACGTGTTTGTGCTTCTGCAATCTCCTGAATCAAAAAGCATGACGAGCTACTACTTCGTTCAACAAAGTTGCAGTGCATCATTAGAGGGCCCTAATAAAAAATTGAACAAACACGCGTACCATCGCCACAATAAAAGTGCACCATATGGATCGCAATTCGCAAGAACAATGAGACGTATCTCGTGAGTCTCTCGCTTTTGTGCCATGCCGTGGAACCTTCTGATCGCTGACCTTGTTGCAATTCCATCCTAGACACGAAGGAAACTACCACTAATGGTACTCATCACCAATGGTGCGTGCAAATGGTGTCACGATGAACCGTCGTAACGAGTAGCACCAGTCCATATAATTGTGAGAGTGATTTTAGCGATTTTTTTGTGGTGTAGGAGTAATAAGGGTGTAGTGCGCGCGCGTGCATCATCCTGTAATAATTAAAAAAAGAATAATTACTGACATTTCAAATTTCAATCAAAATTTCAATCCAATGTCCTGCTAAATTTAGTTTTATGCTAGCCACATCCGACAGACCAACACTGGTGGCGCCTTGGTCGCCAAAAAAAAAAAACACTGGTGGCGCCAATGAGACACTGACACATCGTGGCCACTGATTGGCTGATAGCCTTCCTGAAAGAGCAATTTCAGTCTGACCGACGGGGGCGAAGCGTAATTTCGGAATTCAGAGGCGCCCTTCTTGACCGCCGCCGCCGCCGCCGCCGCCGCCGTCAACAAGCCGAGCAAGCAGCCATGGAGGGATCCGCCGCGGCGCCGCTCCGCACGCGCGTCTGCATCATCGGGAGCGGCCCAGCCGCGCACACGGCGGCCATCTACGCCGCCCGCGCGGAGCTCAAGCCCGTTCTCTTCGAGGGCTGGATGGCCAACGACATCGCCGCGGGCGGGCAGCTCACCACCACCACCGACGTCGAGAACTTCCCGGGCTTCCCCGACGGCATCATGGGCGCCGACCTCATGGACCGCTGCCGCGCGCAGTCCGCCCGCTTCGGCACCAACATCCTCTCCGAGACCGTCACCGCCGTCGACTTCGCGGCCCGCCCCTTCCGCGTCGCCTCCGACTCCACCACCGTCCTCGCCGACGCCGTCGTCGTCGCCACGGGGGCCGTCGCCCGACGCCTCCACTTCCCCGGCTCCGATACGTACTGGAACCGCGGCATCTCCGCCTGCGCCGTCTGCGACGGCGCCGCCCCCATCTTCCGGAACAAGCCCATCGCCGTCATAGGCGGAGGCGATTCCGCCATGGAGGAGGCCAACTTCCTCACCAAGTATGGCTCCCACGTCTACATCATCCACCGCCGGAACACCTTCCGGGCTTCCAAGATTATGCAGGCCAGGGCGCTCGAAAACCCCAAAATCCAAGTCATCTGGGACTCGGAGGTTGTTGAGGCCTATGGCGGCGCAGGCGGTGGCCCATTGGCTGGCGTCAAGGTCAAGAACCTGGTGAGTGGTGAGGTCTCGGATCTTCAAGTGTCCGGCCTCTTCTTTGCTATTGGGCACGAGCCGGCGACCAAGTTCCTCGGTGGGCAGCTCGAACTCGATTCAGATGGATATGTGGCAACCAAGCCGGGCTCCACTCACACCAGTGTGAAGGGTGTCTTCGCTGCTGGCGACGTGCAGGACAAGAAGTATCGCCAGGCCATTACTGCTGCTGGATCAGGTATTACTCTACTGCTACATGATTCAATGATTTTGTGTTGCAAGTGATCAATGTCTAAACAGGGGAGGAACTCCCATGTGCACTGCACTGGAAACCATGAACATTCAGTAGGCAGTAGCTTAGTTTATGTTTTAGCAATGTAGCGAGAGTATGATGCTTCAAAGAGGATCTTTCTTAAGGTACAAAATAGTTATTCTTGCTTTCCAGTGATAGTCAGATGCATCCCTTGATGATTGGCAGCAATTCGATTTCTGTATATATCTCGCAACTTTATCCAAGATGTCACTCTGATAATCACCCCTGTAACTTCAAAATACGAGGAATTAATGCCAAACAATACTATAGTTTAATTACAAATCTGGTGTTTTGATTTCCACATGTCCATTCTTGATAGCTTTACACAAATTGGTTATAAAAACATCGAATAAAAAAAGGAAAAAAGAGTCATTTTTAGTGCTGCAGTTAACCAAAAGATTATCGAATATAGTGCAATTGAGCATGTGGTTAGTGTTGTTGTGATCCCTAGGAATTGGAACTTCATTCTGGCAGACTCATATTAACATTTGCTATTGTAATTCTTCCGAGTTGATGAATTTTTAGGGATGTCAATTTTCATTTACTTGAGCAGTCCCATATGTATTGTAATTGTTCGCAAACCATATGAAGCAGTAAAGTCGGAACCTATTGCATGCATGGATGAGGTTAACAGATAAGTTCCAAGTTTTTTTCTTGATAAGAAAGTTCCAAATTCAACTTCCCCGTGTTGTTGACAAAAGGAAAAAAGATCAACCTAGGAGGAGCTAGGCGATTTTTCATTAAGAAGAAATAGGCACCCAAATTCGAGCTAGAGGGGACTCGAACCTAGGTGGTTAGAGTGCACGACCACACCTCCCACTCTAACCAGTTGAGCTAGGCTCACTTCCTTCGTGTTGTTGACTTAGACCTCTGGATGGGTATAAAAGTTATAAATTAAGAGCTATGCTGAACACTAGGAAGTAGAGTTAGTTGAGAAATACCCAAAATAAATCCATGTTGCCAATAAATGCTTCAATGTAAGTTGTAAGATATACCGGATTTTGTTAACAGCTTTAAATCAAAGGACTGATATGTATTGTAATTGTTCGCAAAGCATATGAACCTATCGCATGCATGGATGAGGTTAACAGATAAGTTCCAAGTTCAACTTCCCTGTGTTGTTGACTTTGAGCTCTGGATGGGCATAAAAGTTAGAAACTAAGAGCTGTGCTGAACACTAGCATGTAGAGTTAGTTGAGAAATAGCCAAAATGAACCCGTTTTGCCAATAAATGCTTAAGTTAAGATATACTCATCCATCCCAAATTATAAGTCATTCCAAGAATCTTGGAGAGTCAAATTATCTCAAGTTTGACCAAATTTATATGATAATATAGTAACATTTATGATGTCATCTAAGTATCATTAGATTCTTCATCAATTATATTTTCATAGTATACTTATTTGATGTCATAAATCTTTATAATTTTCTCTATAATTTTGGTCAAACTTGAGATGCTTTGACTCTCCAAGATTCTTGGAATGGAGGGAGTATCAGATTTTGTTAATTGCTTTAAATCAAAGGACTGAATTTATGATAATATCTACTTGGCAAAATGCTCCATTGATATTGTTCATGAACTGCACAAATGACTATGTCCACTTGAGGCTTATTGGTTTGTTAAAAGGCAGAATCAAACCAGTATCAGAGACACACTTCAGAAAAAGTTAAAAGTTACCTGTTTTATTTAGATTATCTACCTATGAAATGCATCTGGTTTCTGCAAAAGCTTATGTTATCTTTTAACCTAAAACGAAATGCACGCATTTGATTTTGGTTTGGTTTTACTCAACACCTGATGTTATTTACTCAACATTTGCTTCAGAAGAGTTAACAGTTAACTGTTTTATCTTGAAAGTTCTGCATGAACTTTTTTTTCGCATGCAAATGTAACTGTGCATCCCTGAGGAATTCTTGCTAGTAGAAGCTTGATTAGCTCTGGCCTCCTGACCCTACTGCATGTGTCGCCAGTCTATGAATGGTGCTTGTGCCTCACTGTCTTGATGAGATCAATCTAGGAAACTAGCGCTTAGTGGTTTCAGCTGATCAATATCTAATTTTGCCTTTGCCTGTGGCTGGTGCAGGGTGCATGGCCGCTCTGGATGCTGAGCACTATCTGCAGGAGGTCGGTGCGCAGGAGGGCAAGTCTGATTGACTATATTTTGGTGTACCAACCACCAGCCAATCAGAATGCCACTTGCCGGTGCTGAAATCTACCCTCTGATGTGCGTTATGCCATGAGTATTCATGATCGAATTTGGACTTTTGTGCTGCTTATCAGTATAGCACACTATTCTTCTCATTAGTATTCGGATGTCTGAACGAGGGAACTATCAATGTACTCGAAATTGATTCGTATTTACTTACGCTTGAACTTGTATTATCGTTTTAGATATCTCTTTGGAATCAGCGTGTTGTTCGTGCCACTCTTTGCTAACACCGATTGTTGATGATTAACTCATCTGACCATCTACATCAGTGTCTAGCTTTTAGGTCAGTTTCTTTCTTTCGGTATCGCTTATTTCAGTCCCAGGGCTAGGATGTCAAAGCAGTGGAGCCGTAGAGGGCCCTCCCAAGTCCCAACAAAAATCAACTGCGAACGCAGGCCGCATCTGGAACAACCGGCCCTGACAAGCCCATGGTCTCCTCCCTCGCGCGCGGCACAGGGATTTCCGATTTCATGCAGCCCACAATCATAATTTAGAAAGAATCATGAGCAAAAAGCAAGCAAGTAGAGCATTTTGAAAGTGTGAAATAGATATTTAGTTTTAGTATCCTAAATAACTTTTTCTAAGTGAAATAGAGTAACAAATACTGTGAAATAGATATTGTTTAGTACTCCATTTTCATTATGCGGATCAAACTAACTTGCATATGCAACTGGTTTGGGTTCTAACTAATAAACCTACGTGCAACTCTGTCAGTGCAGGCACACTGATACTGTGCAACTGTATGTTTGGATGTCTCTGACGGCAAGCTAGTTATTTTAAGACGGCGGTAGCCAAATCGTTATCGAACAGTGTTATCAGCACCTAATTGGCAAAAAATCCTTGCGGCCCATTCACTGCTACTCCGTTTGATTCGCATTTCTTCGTCGTCTCGCTCTTGCATGCATACTGACGCCAGCGTTCCAATGCAATTTGACATGCAACCATGCTCTCGTCCTGGTTGCTGCAGTAATGAGTGCACCGTCATACCGGGCTTCGCCGCCGGCGGTGGCAGCAACCGCTGTGAAGATCGGCGGCCAGGAAGCAATGCAGGCCAGCGTCGCTGTCGCGGAGGCGCTCGAGGCCTGGAATGAAGCTCACGCTGCCGCCGGTTGCTGGCGGCGCCAACTTCGCGGCCGTGGCCATCGCCGCGGCGTCGTTCGTACTCGTCAGCTACGAGCCGGATGCATGGCAGGGCCGGCTGCGCCGCATCCTTGACCTCAGCCCGTCGCTACAGGACTCTCGCCTGCTTATCTGATCGCCTCCCTTGACGAGGTTCCTGGCCGCCGCCAAGACGCTCCGCTCCGCCTCCTGTTCCTCAGCGGGACCACGCTCCCGCCTCGCCGCGACGTCATGCCGACCCGAGCCTACCCGCTCGCCGCGCACGGCATCGCCGAGCCGGGGCTGCTCACCTCCGTGCTCCTGCTGCTGCCTGAGCGCCTCGGTCGGCCGCGCTCGCCGTGCCGCTCGCCTACCTGCCTTCGCCACGCCGGCGACGGTCGTGGCGTAACCGGGGCAGCTCGCGTACGCCGCCCCTCTGCTTCTCTCGCCCTCGTTGCGGTTTACATGCCGCTGCTCTCCACCACATGCTGGGACGTGGCCGCTATCGCCACCAGACAGGCAGTTGCGCGCGAGGGCGTACGCGCTCGTGCGGCTACCCGTGCACAAGTGTGGGGGCTCGCCCTTACTTCTGTGTGGAACATTTACCAGTACATGTCCCCGAGGGCCCGAGGGCCGAGGGTTGGCCTCGTTGGGTTCCTCGCAGTGGCGGTAGAAACCGATGCCCCACTCGTCATCCTTGTGATGCTGCCGGTTCGTCCTTGTCCCTGTTGATCAGCTGGTGCTGCCGGATGCAGGGGGAGCTTTCTCTTCTTCCTCCTCCTTCCCTCCCTTCTCTTCTTCTTCATTCTTTCTAAAAATTATAGAAAGGCCTAAGGGGCTCCATTGTCCGAGCGACGGTAGGGGGCTTGAGCCCCGCCCGTCCCACCGCTAGATCCGCCCCTACTTGGCAAATAATAAAGACAATTGCATTGACATATCCACTCTATCCAGAGCGGCGACCGCTCCATACATGCCACAAGTCAGGGCATTACCAGTAGGGATCTTGTACAGAAGTTTTACACTGGTTAATTTTGTGAGGTATACTTACGTACGCATACAGAGTAGATCAACCGTACACTTTTGGAGTATGCAGTAGAAAATGAATCAAATAGTGGCCATAGAAGTTGGGTTTCGTCTTCGGAAATGCATAAAATTGGATAAAATGCTCTGGTTGCACTTAAACTTATCGTAAAATGCATATGTGAATTCTTAAACTTTTTTAGAATATGCCACATTCAATACAATCTATTTGATCGTCTTCGGGGTGAAGGACCCTCACCAATCTTCAAAGCTGACTCCTCCTTCTCACTGAGGCGATCTTCAATGGTTACCACTCTCCTTCGTTCAATAGTTGCATGATCATGAGGGAGGGAGGGAGGACGCACACGTGAAAGAGGGAGGGAGAGGAAGAAGGAGAGGGCAAGGTCTATGGCATTGCCGAGGGCGAGGGAGGGCGGGAGAGGGAGGGAGGGAGGAAGGGGAGCGGGGGCGGGAGAGGGAGGGGGGGAGGTAGAGAGGAGGGGGTTTATCGCTTATCTTTAGTAAAGGCTATCATTGATTTCAATTCTTTACCCTCTTCTCCCTCTAATTTGTATTCTCGTTCTTCTGGTTGAATCTTTTCTGTTTTCTGCTGTTCTGGTTTGTTTCTGATCTTTTACCCTTTTCTTTTTTTTTTTTGATTTATTATTTTTCTTCACATTTAATTGTTTTAATCTCTTTCGCTTCTGATT
>NC_028450.1:36245237-36259374 GCF_000263155.2 Setaria italica
ATGCTCTGGTTGCACTTAAACTTATCGTAAAATGCATATGTGAATTCTTAAACTTTTTTAGAATATGCCACATTCAATACAATCTATTTGATCGTCTTCGGGGTGAAGGACCCTCACCAATCTTCAAAGCTGACTCCTCCTTCTCACTGAGGCGATCTTCAATGGTTACCACTCTCCTTCGTTCAATAGTTGCATGATCATGAGGGAGGGAGGGAGGACGCACACGTGAAAGAGGGAGGGAGAGGAAGAAGGAGAGGGCAAGGGCGAGGGCAAGGGCGAGGGCGAGGGAGGGCGGGAGAGGGAGGGAGGGAGGAAGGGGAGCGGGGGCGGGAGAGGGAGGGGGGGAGGGAGAGAGGAGGGGGGTCATCACCACATGCTTCAATAAAGTTGGATGATTGAATCCAACACTTTAACCATCTTCTCGAAATAAAGTCTAAGTTCATTCTCGTGGGGGCATGTGCCCCACTAGGTTCTCTTTTGGTTCGTCCCTGAGCTTTTACCATATTGGTAAGTTTTTATTGATTCATGAAATATGTACACATTTAAAAAGTTTAAGATCTATATGCAATTCTTTTTAAGAGCTGTGTTTTAAAGAAGTATTGATGATGATATATATTACATGATGAAGGGTGATAGTCTATGCAATGCGATGGCTGGGGTTTACTAACTTTGATAATCCAATAAGGGAGGTGGGAATTTAACTATCTGTGGCCCCGATTACAAGAATACCCTCCAAACTAGACCGAGAGAGCGCTCAAGTCTAAACATCTTGGCGCATGACTCTCAAGTCTAAACATCTTGGCGCATGACTTCTTGTGACTAGTCGACGCTAGGTTATCCTTCACTTATATATGTGAGTTACAATTAAAGGTGCCTCCCATATGATTTATGAACCAAAGCTGTATTTTGAGTCCATTGAAGTAAATAAGTGTATTTCGGGTTGCGCAAACTGAGAGCTAGCGTTCAACGCTGCAGAATTATGAAGCGGGAGTGTGGCGTACAGCCACCTGGGAGTAGAAGTATTTCTACACCATAAGATGCAACAGCCAGAGCATTCTTGTGATCTCATACTGTTAAGAAAATGTGTTCCAAATTAAGAAATGTCTTGCTAGTAATGTCTGGCCAATGCAATTGTCTACCAAGTTGATAGTAGCATCATATACATGTTTCTTGTTTAGGTTTAAGTGGCCAAGTTGTTCCGCTGCCTCAGCTGAAATTCCTATCCAAGTCAAATGTCTGTTCAGCACTCAGATATTACAAGTCTATTCCCGATCATGGATGCACTTCCACTGGAGAGTTGAGATAAATTTAAATGTTGTGACAAGGCGCATAGAGTATGGTTCACCGTGTTTGAACCGCAACTAGTACATATGCTCTGTCCATAATATCTTGTTATCCAGATCGACGCCACTGGGAGTTCATCGATGCCATAATTATACTTATAACATTCGTCGCACATAGGATATCACAATGTCACAGGCATCACTCATAAAGCATCACTCATAAATCACTTTATGGATTTTCACTCCAACAACTACATTCTCAGCTGGCTAAATTGAAGAACAAAATAAGAAATGGACCGATGCATCGTGTGTGTGGGAAAAGTTCAGTCCGTTTAAATCCTTTGGAAAAGAGGTTTTGTAGATTTCTTTAATTAGTATTTTGTAACACATATAGATTTGATTTCACCTTAAATTTATTTGATGTGAATGAAGTGACCTATTGGTTATATTATTAGATTTTTTATATACTTGCATATACTCCCTCCGTTTCCGTTTTTATTTGTAAGGTGCACACGCATATCAAAATTCAAACTTTACAATCTTTGACAATAATTTTGACTATTATTTTTTTTTATTTTTATAATATCAACTTTATATGGTTGCATTCATAATCAAATATCCTCTACAATGATTACAAGTTTATAAACGTAAACAATATAACATAAGATAAACGAACGGTCAAAGTATTATTTGGAAGACCGTGTCGAGTCATACCATGCCTTATAAATATAGATGGAGGGAGTATTTATTTCACCTTTTCCCCCTAGGCGAAGCGAGAACACTATTAATCAGACAACTGGGGAGTAAGGGCGGAACTGATCAAATTGTATTCTTCTAAAATTTCATTTAGGAAGCAAGAACTTATTATATGAACATTTCCCTTGATATTTTATGTTTAATTTACATTTTTGCTATACAAATTGGTAGAAGCAAAAATAGTTTATCAATTTTTGTAGGTACAGTGTCAGTCTAGATTCGCCTCACGATGGCCGCAGTCAACAAGACAAGCTACCCTAACAATTTTTTCCCAAAGAGCTCCGCCGACTGCCGTACTATTATTAGAAGAAATTCTTTTTTTTAAAAAAAAATGAATTGGTCCAGTTTATAAGGAAAACCATAGCCCTAATAATTCATCGCACTAAAGCTTTCATCATGTGTTTTCCTTGCCAGCTGACATTCAATTCAATTTACATACTATAGGTTTTATATTATTTTGATTTAGTTCACCCAGAAGCGTCTAATAAAAACAGATACTATGACAAAAACTGACCATTTATATTGCATGCAACAATGCCCTTATTACAAATAAATGGAAAGCATTTAAATTGATATATGGATTTCAACAAAGGACCCAACTCAATGAAATACTTTGCATGAAATTTACCAGGGAACACCAAGCAAATTAAAATTGTATATTTTTCTCCATATATGCAGAATGTATTCGAGGAGAGCTAACGCCATACATTCATGATGGAGAAAATAGAGAATGCATATCTTAGTCATGAACTAAAGTCCACCAATAACAGTTGAACAAAGACCTTTTTACCCCTACTACCCACCTTGTTCCACCGCACGCCTAGTACCCCTGTTCTGGCACCAAGTCATGAATCAGAGAAGTTACATAGAGATTCTTCACATTAGCATCATCGAGAATCATCAAGGATTTCAGATTGGTACCCAAGGGAGTGGTGGGCAACTCAGGTACGGCTAGCTTCCTCGGCGGCGAGGGTGCGGAGGGCGGGGACGCGCCTGCCGCAGCCCGACCGCTTCTTGCACTTCCCGAACAGCAGCACCCACACTAGTAGCAGGGTGAACGGCGACGGCGGGGATGAGGAGGCTGCCCACCTCGACTTCCCTGTTTCCAGCGGCATCGGGCGGAAGGGGACAAGGGGCAGGGAAGCCACAGGCGGAGGCGGAAGAGGCGCAGCAACGGGCAGACGAAGTGGGTCACTGTCAGCGGAGGTCGATGGGTTGGTGGAGGCGGCGCTAGGCCCCACGGATGTGGAGGCCGCGACGGAGAAGAAGGAGGCACCGGCTGAGGGGAAGGAGGAGAAGGGGACGGATGTTGCAGCCGATGCCGCGCCGGCAGAGGAGAAGAAGGTGGAGGCGGCGACAGCCGAGGAGAAGAAGGCGGCGGGAGGGAGGGCATTAAATGAGAGGCAGGGGTGTCCACAACATACTTTAGTCTAGTTTAGTCCACCTCATGTGGACTAGAAGACTAAAGTCTTAGATCCACCTGTTTAGATGTTTAGGGACTAAAAGTGTATAAAAATAGTGGAGTAAAGTTTAGTTCGGAGGAACCAAACAGCCTCAGGAATACCACTGGTTGAGCAATACTGTACCGGGTCGACAAGTGGATATCGGGAAGAGAGAGAGCGCCTTGACCAGCTCTGGCCTGGCGCATTGGCATCTCCAAGACTCCAACTCCAAAGCCATGAGCAAGTTCCAAAGCCGGAGGCGTTCGCGCTCTCCCCACAAATTATGCAAAAGCGAAAGCTTCCTCCCCTTTTCCATTTAAGGCCCTGCAGCAAACGGACCCCCCTTTCCAGAATTGTGCATTTGTACTTGGAGGGAGCAAGGTGCAGGATCTCGTACGTCGCAGACGGTCGCAGGCAGCGTCAATTTTGGGCTTGGCGTCTTCTGGCCAGTGTCCCCCACTGCAGGCTTACGATACAGTAGCGTACTGCAGCGGCATCACTGAGTCGCTGCCACTTCATTTTTTATTTTTTGATCTATATCTCTTGGCTAGCTACCCGTATAGTCTCCTGGCTCTACATGTAATCTCACACACATGACTCCAGAAGATATTAAAGTACTGCAGGTGAAACAAATGTAGGGAGGGACAGAAGGCTTTTTTGTTCCTCTCCCCCCTGGGCCTCTCCTGCCAAACCGAGTAAAAAACCTCTGGTCTACATTTGAAGGAAGAACTAAACGGACTGAGAAGACCACAATGCTCCAAGCACATGATCAAGATATAGCTCTAGTCGTCTAGACCCACTGACCTAGGTTTTAGATGGTGGAATAAGCGAACATATTTGACCTAGGTAAGGCTTGAAACTTTGGCTATGTTGAAACATTCAATATCTGACCGGAAATTATCCACGCCAGCAAGTTGTGTGTGAAACTGAAAACACATGCGAAAGCGACCACGAAAGTGTTTTTGCTATTGCACAGGTAGAGGAGAGAAGCAAATGGTTATAATAGAAACATCATTCTACAGCAAGATACAATCAGAATATAATACCACATTACAAATCAAAATGGAGAAAAAAGAAACGCTGGAAACACAAAACATCAGATCTCACTGACCTTTAGTTTATTGAGCTTGCTCTTGCATGAATCCATCTCTAGCTTTCCTCCTGTCCCTTGATTAACCACCACTACTTTGTTTTTTTAACACACCTGATGATTTCCAATGCTTCCTCCTCATGTGCAGACACATGCATTATATTATAGCACCCAGATGAAAGGTCTCTCCAATGAACCATCCAGCATGCATATCGTGTTGACCTCAGTTCCATCAAGGCTAGCTTCAGCTCTCAGTTCCGGATAGCTAGACTAGCTTCTGCACCATTTGAACCTCTGTGATGTACGTCTTCTTCATGTTGATGAGAATTCGGTGTAGCAAGGCATGGATCAGAACTGTGGCCGGACTCCGCCCCCGCCGCCTCCACTCCAGCCTCCGAAATTGTCTCCCGGGAGCTGGTAGGCCCCTACATTCCCGGCGAGGTTGTAGAGCGACATGCCGCCGCCGCCCGCGTCGCCTCCAGTCACACCAGAGGACTGAGAAGCCGTCGGCTGCTGCCCTTGGGGTCCAGCCGACTGCGCCACTTGATCTTGCGGCTCCGCTCCGCCGGCGGCCGCGGCCGTCTCCTCTTCCTCCCCCTCCAGCGGCAGCCTCTCGTACACCGCGTTGGCGAACGACGCCGCCATCAAGACGACGGGCCCCGCGGCCACCAGCGGGCCCACGACGCTCCCGCCGATGACCTGGCCCTGCCCACCGGAGAGGAAGACGGTGAGACCGCTCACGCCGGGCGGAGCCGGTGGGGGCAGCACCGTGCCGGTGAGGGAGAGGATCTCGAACCGGCCCCGCAGCGTGGCCACCATGCTCCCGGGGGGCGACGCGCCCGGCTGCCTGAGCGCGACGTTCACGACGGCGCCCCCGCCGCTCAGGACGCACACGCCGCGGCCCCGGCGGCGCGCGTACTCGGCGACGCAGTCGACGACGTCCGCTCCCGCCGCGACCTCGAGGACGTGCGAGTGCAGCGCGTTGGGGCTGTCGCGCGTCACGATGATGGGCGGCTTGGGCTTGTTCTTGGAGCCCGGCGGGCGCCCGCGCGGCCGCCGCGTGGGCCCGCCCGACCCGCTGCCCCCGCTGCCACCCTCGGCCGGGACCATGGCCGACGAGGACGGCTGGTCGCTGCCGGCGCCGCCCCCGCTGCCGCTCCCGCCCGCCTCGGCGCCCTCGCCCGCGGGGCTCTTGTCGGGGGACATCTTGTGGTGCTCCATCTTGACGTGGGAGTTGGGCGACAGCGGCGATGGCTGCTGCGGCCGGAGCAGCTGGTGGAAGTAGCGCGAGCTGCCGCCCCCGCCGGGGTCCATTCCGGGCATGGCCGCGTCATCTGGCCGCTCCCACCACTTGCCGGCCGCCAGCTTCACGGTCTCGATCGGCGCCGCGCTCCTCGCGTGCAGCTAGGTAGCAGCAGCTTCTTCCCGTTCCTCGCCTCACCACCACCGCCGCTGCACGGCAGCCTAAAACCTGCTTGGACCTGGACACAGAGCCTTTGCCCCTTATAAAGCAGCTTAATTTGCATGCCACAGTACATCAGAGAGCGCGAAACCAAGTCGAAAACCAAACGGCGAGCTAGCAGCTTCACATGGAATGGAATGGAACAGCACGAAATGGGAGAGATCTTTTCCTTTCCTCTATCCTCGACGTTTTGACTTGTCTTGAGACAGGACGCTAGCGATGATGGAATTGCAGATGCAGCGATGCACTGAGTGGTAAAGTTCTTTACCTCCGGCAGAAGCGAGCTTTCTCCTCGACGACGCTGTGCAGCAGAAGCTTGTAGTTTTGGCAACCTCGCCGGCTAGCTGCCTCCAATCCTAAACGAGCAGCACCGCAGAACACAACCGGCCTCTCGATCGACAGCAGCAAGCGAGAGAGGACGCAGAGACGAGGAGAGGCCGTGCGTTTATAGCTAGGCGCAGGAGCTAGTCGCAGCCGGGATCTAGTAGGAGAAGACTGGGTCTAGACGTGGCGGCGGGAGGCTGGACGGTGGCTGATATAATGAAGGCACGGGGACGGAGGATCAGAGAGCCACCGTACCGGCGCGGCGGCGCTGAGGGAGCTGAGGCAGGCGAGAAGAGACGGGAGAGCGTGCGGCGTGCGCGGCCCCCGAATTAAAGGCAGGCGGGCAGGCAGGCGAGCGAGAAGGGAGGGAGGGAGGGACGGAGGGGGACGGCGAGGGATGGGGGGTGGCGCTGCTGATAAGGTCCCTGCCTTTCCCTCCCTGCCCCTCTCTATCTAGTACCGCCTCCCGGTCCGGGTCCAATGATCCAATCCCCTCTCCCACCCACCAACTCCCCCCCGTTTTTACTCGGCCGGGCACGGGCTGGGCGCCCAGCGGTGGGTGTACGTGTAGGCCAGGCCGTGGCGGGCCAGCGCCAAGGAAAACCCGCAAAGCAACACGCCGTGGACTCATTTGTCGCGTTAGTTGAACGGAAAGACAGGAACACGCGACGGGGCCGCCGGGTCGACCAGCAGCAGCAGGCGGCCGGGCGGCCGCCGGGCCGGGCTCGGAGGCGGCGGCGACCGCGAGACGTCTCGTACCAGCGCGCGTACGACTCGGTACCGGCTGGACCACCGGCCTCGCGTCGCGCGCGCGCGCGCGCGCCGCAGCAGCCGGCCGCTAGCCGAGAGCGTACGTGCAGACGCCGGCTAGCTGCGCGCGGCGGCTTGCGGTGTACGTGCGGAGCGTGGGATCGGGAGCTGTCGATTTCGCGCGGGTGTCCACAGCTACTGGCGCGGCATAGGGTGCTCGTCACGTCGCGTCAGGTCGCTGGACACAGCGAGAGCGAGAGCGAGAGCGAGCGATCAATGATGGGCGGTTTGCTGTTCGTGGCCGGCCGCTGGTGATTTTGACGACGATGCCTTTGGCCTATCCCGCAAGTACAGACATTCAAGCAAGGAGGATCGGGAAGAACACGACGGGGCTATATAACAAGGACGTTGCGCACGCGTAAAACCACGAGGAGTCCGGTTGTACAGGCCGATTTAGCACGGGAGTTGCAGTTGGGTGGTGACGTACGCGTGCACGTGTTTAAAACAGGGACTCGGAGTCTCGGAGAGAGCCTCGCGTTCCATGCGTGTGATCATCCTTGCACCCCACCCGTACCTATTGATACTCCAATGATGTGGCGCTGCGGTTGGGCGCGCGATCCATTATTCCAACCGCACCGGTTATCCAATGATCATGCCGGTGCTAACAGCGAGATCGCCATCAACTAATCAATCGTATTATTATACTAGCTCACAAATGTTATACTTTCTATACGGTCGAATATATTTAGTTTGATGGTACACTTTGGTCATGACTCACGAGACATTTCTCGTAGCTATGGTAAAGAGACGGCTAACTCTGCCTATTTTTTTATAATTTTTTTATTCTAAACCCGTTTAATTTGTTTCTACGTGCATTCAAAATATGATAGACCCAATGATCATGCCGGTGCTAACAGCAAGGTCGTCATCAACTAATCAATCGTATTATTACACTAGCTCACAAATTTTGTACTTTCTCTACGTCGAATATTTAGTTTGATGGTACACTTTGGTCATGACTCACGAGACATTTCTCGTAGTTAAGGTAAAGAGACGGCTAACTTTGACTCCTATAGTTTTGGAGCTCCTACCTATTTTTTACAATTTTTTATTCCAAAACCGTTTAATTCGATTCTACCTGCATTCAAATATGATAGACCTCGCATGATGGTGACTCAAATTTAGAGGGTCAAAGTCAGCAGGGGAAGCCCCAACCTATTTTTTATAATTTTTTTAATTCCAACCAGTTTATTTTGTTTCTACGAGGAGTCGAACCCAGATCTGCTGAGTGTTACTCAGGTGCTCTAACCATTAGGCTAAATGCGTTGTGTTGAAGGGAAAAAAAGGACAAAGGGGGTGTTTGTTTCTTTAGTCCCTCCTAAAATTCCTGTCACATCGAATATTTAGATACCAATTAGGAATATTAAACATAGGCTAATTACAAAACCAATTGCACAAATGGAGACTAATTTGCGAGACGAATATATTAAGCCTAATTAGTCCATGATTTGACAATGTGATGCTACAGTGAACATGTGCTAATGATGGATTAATTAGGCTTAATAGATTTGTCTCATGAACTAGCCTCCATCTGTGTAATTAGATTAGCTCATGTTTAGTTCTCCTAATTAGCCTTCGAATATTCGATGTGACATGAATTTTAGTCCGGACTAAAGATCCAAACACCCCGAGATACCCCGAGGTACCTGTATCATCAGCTGGGTTGCTCTCTTTACATGGCAGTATGGCAGCGTCAGTGCCCGGGGTCCCATCAGCCAATATGAAAATCGGGCACAAAGGAAACCAGGGATTTCCAATTTGTGATCGAGCTTTCCTGGGTGGACATGGCTGACCTTGGCACCTTGGGCCCTGTTTAGTTACTCCCAACTCCCAACTTTGACACTATGCAAAAAGAAGATTCCCCATCACATCAAACTTGCGGTACATGCATGGAGTACTAAATGTAGATGAAATTAAAAACTAATTGCACAGTTTTGTTGTACTTTGCGAGACGAATCTTTTGAGCCTAATTAGTCAATATTTGGACAATAATTCACAAATACAAACGAAACGCTACAGTGTGCTACAGTGCTGTAACAGTAATTTGGCACCTCCCAAATTCCCCAACTAAACAAGGCCTTGCTGGGCCTGACAGGCTGACACTGCGGCCATTATTTAAGCCGCGAGTCATTATCATGTGACGCACAGAGCGAAACAAATTTGAATGACTAGGCCCTGATTGGCTGGATCTCGAGACGCAGCTGCGTGGGTTTTATTAATATACGGCCGCAATCGCGAACAAATAATGATCGGGTGGCGACAAATAAACGAGGGTGCGTGAGGACTCTCGAGTCGCCGTGCAGTGGCTCGCGAGCAGCCGAGCGAGAGGATGAAGTACGCTTGAAGCTCAGTCCATGATAGGGATGTCTTGGACTCTCCTCGTTTACTTCTCTCTGTGGTTTACTCTTTCTTGTTTCTTCTCCCTTCCAAAGAGGACATTGACATCGTAACACTTTTTTACTCCGAGATTCGTATCTTCTGTGCCGTTGCAAGGCAATTACTACTGTTCACAGAGGTCCTGCAGTGCTGCAGTGAGATTACTACTCGACGGGTCAACGGGCTATTAAGAACACAATCTATACGTATCGCCCTCGATCAAGGGCCGAATGCAAATCGCCACAGCACAGGATCTATACTGCGATTGCATGAGAAATTGAGAGGCAAGCAGAGAGAACGAACACCGTCAAGCAGGGAACCGCTCGATCGACGGCCAGGGGGCACGTTGGCCCGGGCCGGGTGGATCGAGCGCGCTCACGTGCGGTCAAGGGGTTTGGTTTTGGTTTTTGGCAGTCAAAGCACGGAGCGCGGGCCGCTGCCCCGCCGTACAGCTGTCAGACACGTGGTGGTGGCGCCGGGCGCGTGGAGTACCCGCGGCGCAGCTCGCCCGTCCCGCCCCGCCCACCCGCGATTTGATAGCAAATCATTCGCGATCTATCGACGGATCCATCCATCGGCTCACGCGCGCGGCAATTACGCCCATGCGATGCACCGCGACGCACACGCTGCTGTGGCCCCTCTATCACGTGAGATGATGTGATCTCCCTCTCACTCCGGCCGCCATCATCGAGCTGAGCCTCGTTGCCGTCGATGGCTTCGAGCTTCCACTACTCCACAGTACTTTATCACCGTCATCTCTAAAATGTTCTTCCCCGTCGGTTTTGTATCCGTCATATAAAAGACGGCAGTGATGGAGGTACCCATCACCGATGGTTCTAGAACCGGCGGTGATACCCTTCCAAAAAAGGCCGACCCCAGCCCCACCGCGTGCCGCCACCGCCGCCGCCGCGTGGAGCCTCGACGCCCCCTCGACCAGAGAGAGAGGGAGGGAGAGGGGGGTAAAGAGAGAGGGGGGAGGGAGGTGGCTTACTCATGTCCATGTCACCTCGCTGCGCCGCCGGTCCTCACTCGCCGTCGCTGCCGGTCCTCGCCATGCCCATGTCAGCCTATTGTGCCGCCGGTCCTCACCCGCCGCCGCGCCTCGACCCCCACACCGGCTAGACCTGGCAGGGAGGAGAGAGGTAAATCTGGGCGGCCACCCTGCCGCCGTCGCTCCCCCACGCCGCTACCCTGCGCCACCGCCGCTCCCACACGCGCTGCCCTGTGCCGCCGAGCCCCGAGTCCTACTCCCGCACCTCGCCCCGCTGCCAGTGAGGCCAGGGTGAGGGGAGGGGAGGGGGTAGCAAAGGGGAGATCCGGCCGGCGGGGAGGGTGGAGGGCGAGATACGGCTGGCTGGGAGGGTGGAGCGGAGAGGTTCGACCAGTGGGGAGGGTGGAGTGGAGAGGGTGAGAGGTGAGAGAAGAGGGCGGGTAGGGAGGATATTCCGTCGTGGCCCAAGAGAGAGAGGGTGCGCGAGATGGGTGGGCATGGGGCCGCACACGAGTTGTTCTCAATATTGAAGTTGGTGAAAATTTCGTATCCGAGCCAACTATCACCGCCGGTTCGTAATACAAATCGACGGTGATGATAATTTTTATGGCCGGTTTTCACCTCCTACAACGCCATTTCCTTTACAACCAACGGTGATATAATATCACCGTTAGTTTACCTAAAATCGTTTGCGATAGCCCGTAGTTCGTTCAGACCACCTTCCGGCCTCCGAGATCACCCCTTATCCCTCCGTCCAGCGTCCTCCCATTCCCTCCTGCAACCAAAAGCAGCAATGCGAGCTAGCTGTAAGGGGCGCCGCGCTATATGATGTACTGTATCATCGAGCATTCGAGCTGCTGCAGCAACTCCACTTGTGAGTTGGGACACCTCCTCTCACTCTCTCTCCGATCAATTGCACCGCCCCGCCCGGCGCCCGCATGCATGCATGTCGTCTTCCTCCCCGCTCCCGCGCCATGCCGCCATGTCTCGTCTCGCACCCCATCGATGATCGCCGCATATCCATGGCCCCTGCTTCCTGCCGCCACAAGCGACGTTAAAGCGCGCGCATCACATCACATCACATCATCGCCACTGCACTGCACGCTCTCTCCTCTGATCGACGATCCTAGTAGCTACAGCCTACACACCCACACCCACCCACTGACCCTCTCGGTCTCACACATGCATGCATGCGCGTCAGTATTTTAATCCTGCACAGCACACAGCACAGCAAGGCAGGAGCACGTACGTAAGTACGTACGCTCTCATCACCGATTAAACAAAACGGCGATCCGTGTCGGTACGTCCTCTGCCAATAAAGCCCCCGGCCGGGCCGCTCCGCATGCGGAGAGTTATTGCATGTAAACCGCCGGGAGCGCGGCAAGTCAAAACGCCAACAGCGACGTCTGGATTGTTTATATGGGAGGAGTACGGAAGATAGAACTAGTTAATCGTTAGGTACTAATTAGAAATATTAAATATAGATTAATTGTAAAATCAATTATATAAATGAAGATTAATTCGCGAGATAAATCTATTAAATCTAATAGTTCATGATTTGACCATGTGATGCTACAGTAAATATGTGTTAATCATGGATTAATTAGGCTCAATGGATTCATCTTGCGAATTAGCCACGGCTTATACAATTAGTTTTATAATTAGTTCATGTTTAATCATTTTAACTAGTATCAAGCATCCGATATAACCCGAACTAAAAATTAGTCCACGGATTCAAACACCCCTAGTTTCCTTGGTGCTATCCATGTCGCCGTTGTCATCTTCGTTGTGTGCTTATACTTTGTGGATTGTTCTTGGGTGGGTGAGATCAGATGAGCTCAAAACTTACATTATCCTTTGCAACCAGCTCCCTGCAGAGTGATTGTTGATTTGTTAAGCTACCTCCGGTCCAAACAGCTCGTGACCTCATGCGCGTCCTTTCTCGATCTCGAGCTCTTTGTTGCCTTGCAGTTGCAGCACAAGGATTAAACTATAGAGTTGTGTGTGCAATCGTGCAGCTGAATTCAATGGTTTGGTACGGGACAACAGAGCGAACAAGAGCTAGGCCGAGGAGCAAAAGTTTGCTAAGATTGCATGGGTGGTGGACAAAAGCGTGGGAACGGAATGGACGATCTTTCATTCCAGTGCGCTGGCTGGCTCTGGCAGTAAAATATTGAGCATCACCTAGCAGTTCCTCCTGCAAAAGCGTTAGGATACTGACCGATGAGGTCTGACGGTGTTGGTTTCCTCAACTAAACCCCATTTGTTTATGTGTTGAAGCCCCATGATTATGTTATCCGGGGGAGTATATAATTGGGGGCTACCGAGAGCGAGAGGCCCGGCCAATTCCGTCCCCTACACTTGGAAGCCCCCTTGATGTGACGGCCCCTGGCGTGTGGCGACAAATTACGCCTTCCATGCCATGACCTAATTCTCTCCTCGCTGTACAGTTGGTGGTTGGTGCTGTGTGCATTGTATATAGGCTGCTTGATGCTTTTGCTTGATTGTTATTCGTTCCCCTGCTGGTTCGTCATTAGGTCAAGTAGAAAACAACTAAACTATAGCAGCTGATCAGGGAAGCCCTACGTGTACAGGTCTACCATCAATGTTTAGAGTAGAGAGAGACACCGCTGGGAAAGCGCAGGTTGTGTAACCGGTATTGCTATTTCGGTACTAAAGGGGGGCCTTCAGTACCAGATCAAATAACCAGTACTAAAGGGGTATTAAAAAATAAAAAAAAGAAATCCACCGACCGGAGTCTCGGCCGCACCCTGCCGCCGTCCGCCCCGGCCGCACAACACCTAAGCCCCGCACCAAAGAGAGAGGGAGGGAGGTAGCGTACTTACGCTGCTCAGCCACCGCCGCTGCTCCTCAGCCCGCCGGTTGCCGCCGCCGCCAGATCTGAGGGAGAGGTAGCCACTACTCCAAAATCCACGCGCTCCTTGCTCCGCCACGCCTGCCGACGCACCGCCGCCGTGCCCTCCCGTCAGAGCTCCGCCGCTCCTTGCTCCACCACGCCATGCCTACGCTCCGCCGCCTCGCCGCGCCCTTCCTTCTTGCTTCCGCTCCTCGCCACATGTAAGAGGTGAGGGGCGAGCGGAGGGAGGAGGAGGGGGGTGGTGAGGGGATCGATCTGTGTGGGGGAGAGAGGGGATTCAGCGGGGAGAAGAAGAGAGAGAGGCGCGGGTGAGAGTCCGGATGAAGGGGACGAGCGGATAAGTACGTGTGGGGAGGGGGGTGAGCATGGGGTGGGAGAGAGAAGGGGGGCTGACGTGTGAGGGGAGGTACCCCTTTAGTACCGGGTGCAGACTTCACCAGGTACTAATGACCTTTAAACAACAGCATATCTACAGCTTAATTAAGGCATAAGTGTTTTAGTGCAGGCCTATCTAGAAAAGAAAGAAACAACAGCCCATGATCTATATGTTGAAAAAGAACACAAATGATTACTAAAGGAAATCCTGAGATCACATGATTGCCATTATTTTTAATCGACAAGACATGTAGAAATATAATATTAAGGGTTGGTTCCACATTTTAGCTAACCACATACTAAGTTAAGTATGCCTATGAGTCTTGTAGGAAAATATTGACCATGTTTCC
>NC_028450.1:36260602-36263986 GCF_000263155.2 Setaria italica
ATACATGCTCTAACGAGGTGTCTACGAGGCTATGACGATATACTCCAAAAATGACTCTTAATTAGGTCATGCCTTTATCCATGCATCCAAGTAGTTGACTTACAACTAACTGAGATAGCTCATCATACGCTAAACTAAAAATCCTGTTGCACACCGTCAGGTCGTCTCTCTTCCTTCCCATGCGCATAAAAAAAAAAACAGGCATCTCAGTACTGGAAAACTCAGCATTCGTCCCGAGACTTCAGTCCTCTTTGCACTGGAAAACTCAGCATACGTCCCGAGGCTTAGTACCTGTTGCATTTTAGACCGGTACTAATGTGAGCATTAGCACCGAGTCTCACGGCTAGTCCCCAAGAAGCCCCTCATGACCCCCTTTAGTACCGGGTGAAGGCTTCACCCGGTACTAAAGGTCCTCAGGCACTTTAGTACCGGTTGGAGGCTTCAACCGATACTAATGGGTGACCTTTAGTACTGGGTAAAGCCTTCACCCGGTACTAAAGGGGGTCATGAGGGGCTTCTTGGGGACTAGCCGTTAGACTCGGTGCTAATGCTCACATTAGTACCGGTCTAAAATGCAACAGGTACTAAGCCTCGGGACGAATGCTGAGTTTTCCAGTACTGAGATGCCTGTTTTTTTTTTTATGCGCATGGGAAGGAAGAGAGACGACCTGACGGTGTGCAACAGGATTTTTAGTTTAGCGTATGATGAGCTATCTCAGTTAGTTGTAAGTCAACTACTTGGATGCATGGATAAAGGCATGACCTAATTAAGAGTCATTTTTGGAGTATATCGTCATAGCCTTCGTAGACACTTTCGTTAGAGCATGTATATTATTCCAAAATTCCAATTCAAAGCGACGTGTTGGTTCATGTATTCAACGCATACTTTTGTCGCTGGAAGATGTAACGAACTCTAGTTAGTTCAATGAGCAAACGGTTAACGATAAGAAAACATGACTGCTAGTTGCAGCACATACGTTGAATAAGATGCATGGAAGAACGTAACAAATTGAAGGAGTCTTATATAACAAGTTGCTAGCTACAAATATCTAAAGTTACCTGGCGTCTGTGCGACAATATATAGATTATACGAACGCATAGTCGCTCCCAAAATGGATATATCTATAGGCTGTATAGCTGCTCAGCGATCTACTGATGATTGTGCGTACGGTGCGCCAATAAAATTCGGGAAAACTGACGTATCACACAGAATAATGCATGTTACCATGATGTCCCGCACGCTGCTGCATGCCAGGCGCAAGTTATATTTAATCTCTCACTGTAAATTACTCAATTCCACAAGAAATGATAACTAATGCAAATCCTCATCAGTCACTAATGCAAATCTTGATCAGTCGGATCGAGCCAGGTACTAATGTCGTAGTGCGCGCGATTGATTAGAGAAAAATAGGCCCCCCAAGTGGGTGTATAGGTTACCAGTCCAGATGCATGCTGCCATGCTGTGAACAGATCAATCTAGCATGTGGCAAAGGTCATGCACACCTTTATAACTGTATCATCAGTCAGAGATGCAGTCGTGCAGCTAATTCACTGGTGATGTTCCTAATTTAAGTTTTGCCTCGATCCTCTGCCTGTTTAAAAAAAGTCTTGGTTTCTTTCTTCTGACGAATGATTGCTTGGCTGCTTTATCAAGATCACAATCTATCCGTCGCATGATCGAACAGCTTGAATTAATATTGTGTTATTTATCCAATTGGTTACATAATACAAACCGGGTCTTGTACCGTGTGTCTATCTATCTATCTATCTATATCTATATATAATATATATATATATATATAATATATATATATATATATATATATATATATATATATATATGTTTCAAATAGAATCTGAAATATTAGACGAACTAACTATTTCTGGAAATATGCCCACTAGCAAGCATTATTCCGGCTCAGATATGGATATACCACTAAGAATACTATACCGAGGAGTTCAACACATAGTTTACATAATCTCCTTCCCTAGTTGAGCAATGAGTTATTGCTTTTTGCAATCTGGGATGTTGCCCTGTTAGGTCATCCCAATATAATCACGACCTCAATCTCAGGCCGGGAAGCCCATTTCTTTACAGACTGTCTGCCTCACCGTTCCTAAAGCAGCTATAGCTAGCTTGCAGTGCTGATGAGTAATAATCAACGAAAACATCAAGAAAAGCTTGTCATGATGCCTCTCCGGTTTAGCCAGCCCAGAAAGCGATCACTAGCTTGTGATTCAGAATAATGGTCTTTGGAAAGGCGAAACTCATAGCTTTCTCCCATCTTTTTTTCCTCTCGACACCCGATCGATTCCTTCCGTACGTGCTTGCATGCTCAAGCAGAGAATTTGTACTAGATGCAAATATAAATGGTTCATTATTAACTACTGACATCACGGCCGGATTCGGATCGTTTCGGGAGGAAAGAACACGATCCGTTTTGGGACAATTACTTCGCCGGATCAAGGACGTCGTCACTCACAATATGCTTATAAAAACGCCAGCTTTACTCGATCGAAGCGAATCTGAATTTCATTTTGGCGAGGCGCATTGCGTGCGCTAGCTCATAGTCATAGCTCATCTCGATCAGCTCGGATCGGAGGGACAGGCCAGCAAGAGATTATTAAACTAGCTCCCGTACTTGATTAAATTAATAGGAGCTTGGCTGCTGCTGATTGATTACAGTGAAGCAAAGCATCCGATGGCCGGCCGGCCGGCTAATTGAAAATCAGTGGCGGGCTAAAGACGGATTAAAGTAGCGCGCATGCAAGTGGGGGGAGGCGCGATTAGATTAGATTAGCCGGGGATTAAGATAATCCCCCTGAGCGGCGCGCTGTCCCGTCGCCGGGCATGTGCTCGTCCCCCGCGCTTGTCGCCTTGCGATCTCCAGCGACCGACAGCCGGGCTCCGATCCTCAGCGGCAGCCGGCGATGAGCTTGCTCGCTCCCTCCTCCGATCGGCCGTCCATGGCGCCCGCCGCCGCCGTGCATGTCGACAGGGATGATAATGCTCTCTCTCTCTCTCTCTTTTTTTAAAAAATATTGATTGAGGGGGGCGTCTGACTTTGGCGATTAATTATTAATGACCTGTCATTATGCAGTCTCTTGTCGGCCGTTGCTTTATCGGATGGGACTGGATCGGGATGATATGTGATGCGCTCGCCCAGTTGTCTGCCGGCGCCGTCGGCCGGCCGGTCTTAATCTGCGATGACCTAATCGAGGCTAGGTGCATGTAATCCGGCCACAATCGGAGGCCGCATTATTTTGCAACTTGCAATTAGTAGAAAGCTAGTGTGCTATGGCTAAGCCCATTTGCAGGGTTTCCCTCTCCGAGATGTCAATGTTAAATTTAGCATCATAGCATTGCATAATTATTGCTGCTTG